>NC_054054.1:117363034-117518612 GCF_017639655.2 Falco naumanni
CACACAGTTTTATCCATTACTGTCCTTCCTTTGCAGCCTTTGATCCATTATTCAGAGCTTGCAACATCGCTCGTGAATTTTTCTGTGGCAGTTTTGAGTTGTTACCTTAAATGCCCTCTCTGGCTAGCTCCAGGCAGCTCCCCGTGCAGCACCCTGGCTCTCCAAGCACGGTGGGGCTGGCTCCCACCCTGCTGCCTGGGACCCTCACATCCTTGCTCCACAGGGTAAGACACCCAAAACTCAGGCTCTGCAACACTTGGCATTGCAGGGCCTAGGCTGAGGTTTGGATCTAGCCCCTAAATCGCCTTTTAAAGCAAGAAACTTAACTGCTGGTAGTTTGGAATGTTTCTCTTCCAAATACATGTCTGGAGATTTTCACAGCTGGGAGGTGCACCTCTGTAATTTCTGAGCACCAAGCTGAGAAGACCAGAGTCACCGTTTAAATATTCTTTAGCAGAAGCACAGTGAACACCCCCAACAAATTCCTACTTCGTGGCTTCCCTGTGTCTTTTCTTTTTCTCTCCCCTCCACCCTTCTTTTTGCTTTCCAGGAGATTATAGCAGAGGTTGACAAAGTGCTAATCTTGCTGAGGATTACGCACAAGGAATCTCTATTGATTTCCTTTTTTCTTTTACAGAAATAATAAAAGCCTGCATTGCAGGGTTTTGGGAGCTGCTAGGGATGATAAGGCACTTTTTTCTACCATAACTTTAAGGTTTTTGCTTGCATAAAACATTGATTTATCAGAGAATCTACAAATAATATACTTAGTGGAGAACATGTTACATTTATATAACTGAAAATCTTCATTAGTATCTATAATAGCTGAGACATAATAATGCAGGCAAAGAAATGCTGTTATTTTTATATAGTGCTGTAAGTTTATACAGTGCTAGACAAACTGCTTATAGTCCCTGAGCTACTGTACAGTGTGGCGTGTCTGTCCTATTGGCCAAGTGTTTGATTTCTAGCAAGTGTGTGTAATTCTGTAGTAGTTTTATTTTTTCCATTGCATTTTCATGAGATCTGTGCTCATTCACAAAGAAAATCTACCTCACCACCAGTCATCACTATGACTTGACAGGAGAGGTTGTAGGGTTATATCTGGAAAAAGAGATTCTCACAAGCATTAGGTAAAGGGTCTCACACTGCATAGGTAAGAGGCATGAACTCACAATATTCAAAATCTTAACGAACAGTATGCAACAACACCATGAAGGCTATGGCTTCAGACAGTTTCTTTATTAGTGTACCCAGAGTTTCATATACTGATGCTGCACGTGTACCCCCAGCCTGTGTCTCACAGCCCAAACTTGAAACCTTTGTTCAGAAATGGCAAATGGGGAGACGTCCTTGGCAAAGTGATGGAGAGTGTCTGGAGGGCGGGTGGCTGTACTGCTTTTGGCTAGGATAGAGTTAATTTTATTCACAGTAGCTGCTATGGGGCTGTTTTGGATTTGTCTTGGAAACAGTATTGATCATGAAGGGATGGTTTAGTTACTGCTGAGCAGCGCTCACACAGAGCCAAGGGCTTTTCTGCTTCTCACCCACTCCACCAGTGAGCAGCCGGGGGGGGCGGCACGGGGACAAGGAGTTGAGGGGACACAGCTGGGACAGCTGACCCCACTGACCCAAGGGACGTCCCACACACATGGGATCATGCTCAGCACTAAAATTAGAGAGGAGGTTGGTGGGGGGGCTGCTGCTTAGGGACTGGCTGGGCATCGGCTGGTTGATGGTAAGCAACTGTTTTAATTTGCACCAATTGTCTGTCTTGGTGGTTATTTATAGCTCTCATTTTTCTTCTCATTACATTTCCCCCCTAATTTCAGTTATTAGACTGTTTTTATCTTGACCCATGAGTTTTCCCACTTTTACCCTTCTGATTCTCTTCTCCCCCCATCCTGTTGCGGGGCAACGAGTGAGCAGCTGTGTACTTAGTTGCTGCCTGGGGTTAAACCATGACAGCAGGTAGAGAGAACATGAGGGGACTTTGGTTACCCAGCATAGCCTGACTGTGCAGGCTGGAAGGGGTCTTCTGGCAGTGGTGTCCACTGGAAACAAAAAAGCATTCAGGAAAATGAGGAAGGGTGTTTCTGCAAGCAGCAGAAAGCTGGTTGAAGTTTGTCATGGCAGGACATCTCCTCAGGCTCACTGGGAGAGGCAGCACATTGCAGTCTCTGCAAGGAGCCTGCAGGCACCTGTGAGCTTGGCTTTGTCAAAATCCAGGACAAATGGGGAGGAAAGGATGTTCTGCTGTTGGTAGGTGCAGGGTATGTGGGTACATCTAATAAATCCCAGCAGACAGTGCTAAGGTTTGGGAGGCATCTCATAATGCCATGTACAAGCAAAACAAATACTCAGTGCCCCAGAGAGGGGCATGGCCAGGAGAGAGGGTACTTTCACCTCTCAGATGCCTATAGAAGAGGCCACTACTTGCTTAGAAAAATGGGATGGTATGTCCCTTCATTCTCTTGTCAGAATGTTTTGCAGCAGGCAAATCCTCCTTTCAGTCCCAGCCCCTCGAGGCACAGACAGGACCTGGTGCCTGCTGTCAGAGGCTCCTCAAGAGTGAAGAGCAAAGGTAGAAACTATTACTGCTAATCCGCCTCCTCAGACAGCCTTGGGTCATTATGTGCTGCTTGTTATTTATTTAGATTTATCCAGAATAAACATGAGTGTTCCCGCCTGTACTCCAAAGACCTGTGAAGGTCTTTAACACCAGCCAGATCACCAGCCTTCTCCACCCTTCTTGCCACCTAGCTTCCCCCAACAAAATCGGGACAAGAGACAGTGAAATAGTCTTAATTTGTATCTTCCTGCCCTTCCTTCTCAGATAGCACAGGTACTGGAGCTTCAGAAAACCTTAGTGTAACAGTTTCAGGTCATTTCCCTTCTAGTAGGCATATACTCAAAATAAGGGCTTGTTCTAGAATGAAGGGGAGCTTACTTGCCTGCCTGTTGCAGAGGGATGCCTTCCACCGCTTTCCCCAGTGTATATAGTGCAGGAAGGGGATGACTCGCACATCGTACATGGGAAAGGATGACAGCACTGCCAGGTCGCTAGAGAGGCTCGCAGCGTTTAATATAGTGGACATGCTTCAGACCAGTGTGGGAGATGGACAACCACCTCTGTTCTTCTGTGGGACAGTTCTGGCACCAAGGTGCTGAGAACTGCAGAAGCTTGGTTTTGAAAGGCTGATGGATTTTTAAGGTCCTTCTGTAAAGGCAGCATCCGTAAAAAGTCATGGTAGTATGGAGTGCAGTGACGAGTCTGTCACTCCCATATGGCTGGGAGGAGAGTTGAAACGAACTCAGTAACTGTAGGCTGCTTTCAAGGACTATAACTGGAAAGATGATTCCTCCTGCCCCCAAAATCACCTGGTCTGGTTCTGAACACCATAGGACATTGAGGAATATAAAACTGGGTGCCTGATGTCTCCCTCCTTAGTGTACCAGCTGTTAGATCTGCAGCTGCAAGGTTTACCATTTCATAAGGTTTTTATTCCTCCTCTTCTCATTTTAATTAAAAGATTCCCAGTCACCTCTGTGGAAGAAAACATCTTGTCATTTGGAAGCTGAGAAAGTCCTGAACACTTACAGCTCTTGGGATGCTTACCATCATTGGGCAGCCATTTCCCCAGCAATTTTGGCAGCTGTTCCATTGGATGTTTCTTTATAGCAGACTCCAAATCATATCATCCAAATGAAATATTTGGGATGCCTGTATCATGTCTTCTGCTCCAATAATGGATTATTTCTTTAGGATGGCCATAGAGAAATAACGGTGAAAGCTCACACTACTAATCCTGCTTTAGCTCTATCATTCTCTTTTAACTTCCCATTAATTAGGTTTCTTTCCTATCAGCAGCTCCAGAGGCTGAGTCCAACCAGCTGAAAGTCACATTTGCTGCATGAACAGTGTAGGTTTGGAATTCAGCATTAGTTTTCAAGGGAACTTTCCCAACTATTTCAGCAGGATAATAGTCAGCAGATTATTGTGAGAGATTTGCTGTTTACTGCTAGAATTGCTCACCACTTTCAAGACTAATAAGTAATTGTGATAGCTATCAATACAGTTATGAGGCAGTCACAACATTAACTCCAGGAGAAATTGTCTATCCAAAGAGCTTCTGAAGCAGTTAAGTTTGAGTTTGTGAAATATATAAGAAAATGATTGCTGTTGGGGCATTATTGGAACTATTTATTACTACAGCTAAATTTATGTACCCCTTTAAACTGAGCTCATTCCCAAAAATTTATAATGTACTTAAATAGGTCCCATTTACCTGAAACTCTTGAATTCAAACTAATTTGAGGTGCAATCAGTATATAAAAACTGTTCCTCATGGAGATTCAGCTGAAAGACATAATTTGTCTCTTAATTTCCACACACAGTTTTGTGTTACGAGTCCCAAAACCACAGCTATCCACTGCATTTAGATCTTCAGCAACTTGTCATGACTCCTTTACAGCTCTTCCACTGTATGGAATGAATGTCTAGACTGACTTCATGTCACCTACCCAGAGGTCACAGAATTGCATGAAGAAATTTCCCATATCTGAAAAGAAATACTGCCTTAAACTCGGAGTTTTGGTCACCTGCACAAGCCAAGGATCTTTCCAACAGACAGGATTCAGGACTTCAGCCGCATTCTGACTTCTGCTATGATCATGAGATGGGCACCTGCAGAAGGTGATATATCACATCCTAAGGCTTTCTGTGCTGTCCTCTGGAGATGTTTGTCTTTCTCCTTGTATGGTGGGAGGAACCCACAAAACTAGCTTAAGACAGCTGACTTAATTGACTGAAGACAGTGGGGTGAGCCCCACACTGTGTTCAACAGCTGTGTCAACACACACACTTTTCTCACAAGAGTACTGCTTAGGAAGGTCCAAAACCAGGACGTGTACTATGGGAAAGGCAGTTTCTGGTGTTGTAGATCATGCCTCACTGTGAGCTAAACTCAAAGCTGCAGGGCTATTCCATGTTTTCTCAATGCATAAAGATATGGAAGCATACCAAAAGATAATGCATATTAAGGAAGGACCTGAAATTAAGTTTCATCTTCAGATTATGGTACCTATTAGTCTACCTTAGGAAAAGGTATTTGTTGGAACAAATGATTTCACATTCAGGTGTATATATTCAATAAAAGAGTGTAATTGCATACAGACATTCATAATGTGATGGGTAATGGGTATACCCTACTCACCTATCCTATTATTAAAGTTTCAGTTACACAGTTCATGCAGAGATTCCTTGAGTGCTTACTGCCAGTGGAATCAACAAGAGCATTCTAGTTAAGACTTGTCAACACAAGTACAAGAATTGCACATTCTAGCCATAAATAAGTGAAAATCAGGCTTCTGGCTGTATTTGTTTACCTGGGACTAGTCTGTATTCTGATGTTGTGCTGAATTTCCAGAGCACTTTGAAGATAAAAGCAGTTTGAGGGCAAATCTTACAAAAGGATGGCAGGGAGGGGAAAGAAGAAACACCTTATCACCCCTTTCAGGTCCTATTTTGTCAGTCTTTCCATAGACAAATCAAAAAGAAAACCAAGATGTTAGCACATGTCTTGGTTGTATTATCTTAAAATGGATTTATATCAAATACACAAATTGATTTTTAAAGTCAACTATGCAGATGATTGCATAATGTTACTGACATTTAAAGAGACTCAGAATTTTCTGTTTGTTAAAAATGTTAGGGAAACCTTTCTCCCATTTAATATTGCTTTAACAGTCTGATTTACTTTTCTAATGTATTGTATCAACAAACATCAATACATCAGCATTTTTGCCTTCCAAGCTTTGACTTGAAGGAAAAATTTTCCAGATAATTGATAGACCCTTTAAAAGTCATTATGAAGAGGAGGACAAAATGGAATCATGATGTAACAGTGCGAGGCTAAAAGCAATCTGGACCCATTCTGAAGATGTAGCCAGAGGCACTAGAGAACTTGCTCCTGTCTGATGCTTCTTTACCAAACCCTTATTTCCTATCACTTGGGTGATGCTCATCGTACCCAAAATCTGAATTGGTCTTTGGAGACAAGTTTCATCCTTCATTGACTGCACAGGGAACCAGTGTAGCTGATACATAAGTTATGTGGAGAGACTCCAGGGCTTTATCTCCTGGACCAACCATTTCATCACTTGACTAACCATAGTGAAGGAATAGGAGATTGACAAAAGCATCTCATAACTCACAGTGAAGTTCTGGTGTCTCAGCAAACAGCTTAGCAGCATGTATGCACAGAACTACCCTTCTGCTCACATCTCAGGGAACTTCTAGACTTGTGGTGCAGTGCTGCCTGACTTTTACTTGCTGCATGGTACTCACAACTCTGAGCAGGTCCAGCTGTTGGGAAAAAGGCAGAAAAAGGGGAAAATTCTTGGATCTAACTGAAAAAATGGGGGAGAATGGCAAGGTCCCTAAATAGCATGGAAAACAGAGCTGCTACAGCTGCCCAGCACTTAGAGATGACTTGCAATGTGATCTCTCGCCAACTTAACAGATCTGGTGTCAGTGCACTACATGTTATTCAAAGAAATAACTAGTTCTGATAGATTTACTCTTATTGCAACATGTTTAATTGTATCTTAGCAAAGGGATAACCACTGTCAACCTGCTTCTCTGGAAAGAAGAAAGGTAGTAGCTCTGTCTTCTGTGATAGTAGCAATAGATGGTGTGCTCCTCAGAGCCCTGTGTGCAACAGAAGTTTCCTAGCCTGGAACTGCTACAGATCAGTACAGATATTTCTGCTGACATCCTGCGTGGCCAGGTCACACTCTTCACCCAATGATCCATGTGTCTGTCTTACCTCTGCTAGCTGAGCTAGAACATTTGGTTTAATGAGACAGATCTTTATGAAAGGCCTGAAGGGACAAAAAGACTGCAACGTTCCTTTGGGAAGCCATTCCATTTGTCATTAGCCATATCTTTTACTTAATATCTTGTGACTAATTTCATCCCTTGCCTGAAGAATATTCAAATGTATATTCATTTTCCATGAGCCCCAGATGAATTTAGATCTCCAAGGTGATGCATGTGGAAACTCAGATTTACTTCCAGAGAAGGCTGGGTGAGGATCTTATTGATCTGGTGAGACAGGGATGAGCTTTCTCTTTCCGCTCCAGGCTGCAGGTTCTGTCACAGCCAGGTTGTGTGAAATAGAATTCTCACTCAGGGTTTTTACTTCAGGGTAAGAAGTATCCTAAAGGAGGAAGAAAGGTCAGTCCTTTCTGTTCTTAGATAGCTAGACTCCCTTTAGAAAGGGGAAAGTTGAGAAATAAGGGACTGATTTGAAGAACGCCTAGATGGTGACTGCAGAAATCTGAGCTAGACTTGGCAAGGCAGGGAGGAACCTCTGGCCTTGCCCAGATTTTTACTTTTATTTTAGATTCCTAAAGAAACCTGTGTTCCAGTGATATTTATTAGTTGCCCTGTAAGACAAGGAGTATTTGGTGTCATCAAGAAATTCTTCCTTTTTGGAAGTATTGACTTGGTTCCTAAAGTGAAAATTGCATGGAAGATATGTAAGATACTTTCTTCCAGAAATGACCAGGGGTTAAATTATATGTGCACTTTAAATCAAAGCATGTGGTATGACTCACCCCTGGCCAGCTTCATTGTTCTCCTTATTATAGGATCTCCTACGAAGGTCACATTTAGCTACTAAAAATAAATCCCTAGCCCAAAAAAACATTTGCTCCTCAACAAACAATTTGAGAAAATATAGGCTACTCCTGTATTAAAAGTACAGATCCAGGTCACTGAGCTGACCTACTTAGGGGATATTTTAGGGCTTCCCAAAAGATTTCACGTCCTCCAAATGTCAATCTTATTTCAGTTCACGCATCAGCATAAGTCTTCTTACTTCACAGGAGACTGTTATTTAGATGTAGATTTTATCAAAGTTTAACCGGCTTAACGTTTCTTATGAGAAACTCACAGAAAGTTGAAATGAACTTGTCTACAGTGTTTAGCAGCAACAGGACTTGAGTAAAACCTTATTTTGGTGCCAATTGATACAACTTATTCACATCTCAGTCCCTTTGACTATATGATGTGTAATTCTACTAAAACCAGAGAAAACCTGATCCATGAGCAGAGCCAGGCCTCTTTGTTTCAATACTTCTGTTAGTGCTGTGTTGAGAGCAGTCTCTTTCTGAACTCAGACATAGGAGAGGACTCAAGGAACAACCTCATTTTCAACCTCATGTTCCATCTCACAGAATGATGAGATGTTTTCTCTATAGCATGAGTATCCTTAACCTTTCTCTTGTTGGTATGATATTGAGTAAAGTCAATTGGGGAACAGGCATCCTGGCATTGATGCTGTAAAGTCAGGCCAGCGTGAGCACCGATCTTCATTTATGTTGGTGTGCCTGGGCTATCTACGTTGGGTCATCACCTATACCTGATGAGGTGTTACCTTCTCTCAAGAAATGGCTTTCACGGACCATGGGCTTGGCCATTGCCATTCACTACATTACAGACATTCAGGCAATAAAATCTTCCGAGCTTTCAGCTGGCCTTTTTTTCAAAGGCTGGTGCAGGATGACTTCCCCAAACATATTTACCAAGCTGGGCTCTGCATGGCATGCTGCAAGGAGAGGACAAGGGTGTTAGTGCTGACAAGGGTGTTACTGCTAACAAGTCAGAAGTGTAGAAAGTCACAAGAGAAACCTGAGTGGCAGGAGAGGCCAGGAGCAAAGCACGGAATAACACATGAGAACCAAGGCTTGGGTCTCCCTCTTCAGCATTTTTTACTGACTACCTTGGGGAAGTCTCTAACTTGTGCACTGGTTTCTCTGCACTCTGTCTTGAAGTGCTGAACTTTCTCTCTACCTTGTGCAGAAACCCTGGGTTTTCACTTTGGGCAGACAAGGTAGCAGGTACCAGTCTGAGGTACAGGTCTGAGCCCAGTTCTCAAGGAAACTGCTTCCAGCAGAGCGGTCCTTGGCAAAATAACCTAGAAGACCTTGGTAAAAATAGTCCAAGAAACTCCTAGCAAGGTGCTTTTAAAGACCCTATCAAACCCCACAGGACATATTTAGTTACTACCAAAATTTGATACTGTATGTCCCCTTGCCAGACTTCCCCAACAGTAGGAAGGACAGAACTAACCCTCCTCCCAAGAAGGCTTTGAGGAAACATCAGTTAGAGTACGTGAGCTTAGAGTCTCTCTTGATGTGAGCTGATAAGTGCACAGGTGCAGATAGATACAATTAGCTGGAGCAGAGAATCCATTAGGATTATTTTAGCAGTGAGCTGCGTGGGGAACAGCACGGAGCCTAAAAAAAAAACCCTGAGCAGGTGAGCTGGAGCCCACCCTGCAGGGCTCTGCCCACCCCTTCTCTACCTGCAGGACGATCGGTGGCTGCACAGGCTCTGCCTTCTGCTGATCATACCCAGAGGCCACAACCCGCCTCCTGTTTGCCTCACAAATACATAGCTTGGGATTTCTAAGGCTTCATTTTTCCCTGTTTATAACACCTCAGCCCTTTTCCGTCTTCTGTACCCCATGAAGAGCAAAGACCATTACACTGAAAACTCACATAAATTTCTGACCACATGCTTCTAAAGGACCGCTATTGTGCTGTTAAGTCTCTGAAATACATCTTTTGGAAGAAACCAAGATTTTGGGGACAATATGCATGAATGAGTAGATTCAGGTGGCAGTCTGAAGTGTGAGAGACACATCACTAATGGATAGGCTGCTTATTGGAGCCTGCTGTAGAGGTATTTCCTAGTGGGAGTGAAGGATCCACAGCCATGGTATCACAAGGGATTCTAATTAACTAGTGACATTACTAGAGCAAGGCCATTAAACCTAACCTCCTTGTGCATTTCAGTCTAATCACATCTTCAGATAGAATAATACTTTAATAAGCCTTAAGCTGGAATTGATATTTTTTTTCATACACCAGGAACTGAAATCAAGGCAAAAAAATGGTTGGAAATTATTTAGCAGTTTCTGAGAATTAAGGAAAGTCCTTTATTGTTAATCAAAGTGGATTAGTATTTTTTTTTAGTATTGAGGAGCTATAATATATTTTACCCAGTTTATTAACTAAGCTGAGCTGAGGATCAGTTTCTTAGAACGCCTGTCATTGAAGATGACTGCTGTTCGCTGTTGTGATTGTTTATCTGCTTACATCCAAGCAGCCCTCTGATGGATAAGTTGCCTTCCAGTGCTTTCAATTTGTATAACAGCATGGTGCATCAAGATGCCATTAACACCGAACAAAAGAAATCTATTAATAGAGAGGTCTGGATGGTCAATAACTCCTCAGCATGTATGCATGATAAAAAGTCGAGATGCCTATACTCTCCATGGTTTGCTATGCTTTGGGTCTCTGGAGATTACTTTTTGTAGATCAGCTATCTGTATGTGGCCTGCCACAATAGCAGCAGCTGCCTTGCGGCCATCCATCAGTCCCAAACATGGCATCTCAGCAGTTCAGTATTGACAAGCACCCTGCAGCCCTCTGTCCAGCCTCTAGCAGGCTTGGTGATCTGTCTGTTCAGGGGATGAAAGCATCTCCTAGAAGCTGTCCAGGTCTTACCTAGTATAGGTAATGCTGTGACCATAATCCATTCATAAATCCTGGTTCCTCTTCAATTCTACCTAAATGCTTTTATTGAGACACTGCTCTCACGTTTTGCTGCCATTGGCCCAAACTCATTCTCTGTTTCTGTGATATGTGCCCCTACACCTCCCCAAACAGCAGCATTTTCCTTTAACCTTCCTCACTTCCAATTCACCATCAGCTCTGCCTCCTGACCTTGCCAGGGAGTCTCGTTAGGTAAAAGTGACTTCCCTGGCCATCCTCCACAGAGCAATCCTCCCAGGCACCAGGGTGAGGGTGATCTCCCCTGAATTCCTTCCAGCCTGTTGATGTTGATCTTGGCATGGAGAGTCCAGCGTTGAAGAGAGACAGGGCCCTTTTTCAACATGCTCCAGAAGGAGAGCTGCTGGAGTTACCCCATTCCTCCTCAGTCACCTGAAGTTTTGCTCTAAAAGCCAACTATTTTTCCACTTCACTCACAACTGCTTTCCCCATAAGAGACACCCACTGTACCAAGGGCACTGTGTCACTACCAAGCAGTTTAATATAGACCTGCACAAAGCAGACTTGCTTCACCAGCACCAGAAAACCTCATTGCCTTTCTGAGGCTCCCCAAAGCAAACCTCCTCACCTGAGGAAAAGCTCTGCTATGGAATCCCACATCTGCAACACTCCATTCTGCTGTGTGGCTCTATTGGCATTTTCCATCCCTGAACTCCTCCAGCTGTCTCTGCTGATAGCATAACCTGTTAGGAAGTCTGTCTAATTTATAGCTGTTGGTTTCCTGGAGGAACAGGGGTCAAACAGTATTTTTTACTTGGGGATGCTTGCTTCAACAGGCTGTGCACCCATAGGTATTTCCTGCATGACTCACGCCAAAGGAGCTGCTGCTGGTGAGACTGTAATTGTAACCACTTAGAAATGACAAAGCTCCATGCCTGCAATCACACTATTCTGATAATTAACCTTCATTAGTGATTAACTTGTTGAAGGGATTGCAGACCTGCAATGTCAACTTTCACAGTCACTTTGACAAAGGAAGCGCTGAGCAGCCTGGTGGGTTTACTACACGGCCCGAGAGTCCCCGTCTCAGACGTAGGGACGGAGTGGTGGGCCTGCAAAGCCCACATCTCATCCTGAAGCCAGGTCTTCCTGCAGCACATATTTTGGCAGGGGTTTTCTTCTCATTTACCTGGATGACTGGAGGAAGCTGGATGACTTTTCCTAGTTGCACTTCTTACTCAATATGGACTCCTTAGGAAGTTTTGGACATTGGCTTTGCTGGTGAAGAAAGGAAACATGATGATTTAACAACATGAAAAGTCACAACTAGTGACATGTTTGCAGGTGACACCAAGCTGAAAGGTGTGGTTGATTTGTTTGGGGGATGGCATGCCATCCACAGGGACTTTGACAGGCTAGAGAAGTTTGTTCATGTGAACCTCATGAACTTCAAGAAGGCCAAGTGCCAGGTCCTACCCCTGGATCAGGGCAGTCCCCAGTACCAGTACAGACTGGGGGATGAAGCGATTAAGAGCAGGCCTATAGAGAAGGACTTGGCGATACCAGCGGATGAGAAATCAGATTTGAGCCAGCAATGTGAGCTTGCAGCCCAGAAAGCCAACCACATCCCGGGCTGCAACAAAAGAAACGTAGCCATCTGGCTGTGGGAGGTGACAGCCCCTCTGCTCTTGTGAGACCTCACCTGTGCCTAAATGTTTGTAAAATAAGGATTTTAGGAACCAAACAATAGTACAGTGCCTAGCTTGTATAAATTCTATAACTACTTGTACTTGGAGCAGCATGTCCACTGCCACACCATGCACTAATTATTAATTTCTGCGTTTACACAAGTTTGGATATATCTATATTTAAGCTTAACTATACATCCTGTTTTCTTATTTTCTTAATTGGAAGATTCACGATATAAACTTTGAGTAAAAGTGGTCTTTATGTTAGCCCTATATGCTTGCACCTTTGCTCAAGGGCTAATAAAAACATCTGCAGGCTGTTTTGCTATTCAGACTGCTAAAAGATGTATCGGAGATATGGGGTATAGTGCCTTGTTTTTCATCAGTTTCTTAGTCACCTGGCCTATTAAATTTATTCCTGTTTTCTTAACTCTTTCCACTGTAATCTCATGTCAAAATAAATACAGTATTTCAGGTGGCTTCTTATGAGACTCATAGCCATGTTAAGAGTACCAATAACAGATGATGGCTCTATATGCGTGGCTGAAAATGTTATCGGCCTGTTTTGATTCTCCTTCACATTTCAAAATTTATTGCAAACTTAATCAACTGTTTTGAAAAATACTAAAGCAGTGTAAATAGAGATTGACAGAAAAATACCTTGGAATAAATAGAGTGGCTGGAATAAAGTACAGAATTTTAGATTGTGGGAGAATGACAATCTCGCAAGTAGGCAATTTCAATAAATGGGCTGCCACGAGCGAATAAATGTATTTTTAATTATTTGTGTGGACCGTGAATGGAAAGAATCACTGGAATCTGGGTGCAAAAATACGGCAGTGTATAGGGAAAATGTAGATGGCTTAAGTAGAGTGGTATCCAACTTCAGAAGGAGGTAGCTGTTTCTGTCTCCTGGGGGAAACATCCTGTAAATAAAGGCAAACGTACAGCAAAACGCTCTGTGTTGGTGGTGCTGCCTGTGCCGTTCAGCGTGGCTGTTTCATCTGGTTCCATCGGTGCTTAGTTGTCCTCCCAGGAGCAGTGGGAAGCCCCAGCAGCACTGGGGGGTGGTGAACTGTGGAGATCTTGCACAAAACTGGATCCCTCCTAAGATCTCTCAATTTGTTCAGTGCAGCCTGCAAAATTACAGAACTAATTCATATCTTCTCGCCGTTAATTAGAATCCTATCATCCATTAACCAGGTAGATAACAGTAGTGCAAATACCTGATTCACCTTTTGTGTGAGGTTCTGCATCCCTCCTCAGTCCCGCTTTTGGGCACAAGCACTTGACAATGGGCACAAACCACAGGATCAGTTACACTGACCATCCCAGCATGTTTTCCCTCTCTTGTACTGCTGCTTATTCACCTGCTTTACCAAACTGTGATACATCAGCAGAAATTATGATGTCACGTATGGTATGTCCTGACAGCCAGCCAGGATAAAGGATATTATGGAGGATTTGTGCAAGTAGATACATGAAAGTCCAGGAGCCTGAATTTAACTGGAGATGCTGAGCAGGGAATCTGAGGGAGGAAAAGACATTTCTGTCTGCTTCACTGCAGCTTGTGTCAATTACACTGAGCAGCTACCAGGAACCAATACTGTTTTGTTTACATAGCATATTATTGTTGCTAAAGTGAAAGCTTCTCTGGATTTCTGATTTGCAAGACATTAGTTCAGTCAGAAACCAAATTTTCTTCTGTCTCATATCTGAAGGAAACCACTCTTGCTTTGTATTTTTCAATGTGGAGACAGACCAGCCTTGCCGAAGGCTGTATCAAACTCACAAGTGTTTTCTCTGAAAGGCACAAGAAGTCACAGGATGCCTGGGATGAGTGTCTGGGGAAGGGGGGAGCTCGGCCACATAGGACTGGTGCCCACCTCCACAGGGAAGAGGGCTTGGTGCCTCCCTCCCTTGCAGCCTGCATCCCAGCATCTCCTTCCAGGGAGTCAGTTGTTATGAAGCTCTTTTTCTCTCCAGGGAAGCTGTTTCTTCACAGCTATAGCAAGGTCCCTGCTTACTGCCTCCTCTTACTCAGAGTATATCTTGTGCACAGCGGGGAACAACTTCAAAAGAATCCTTTTATTTTTAGCCTCCTGTTAGTTTCCCAGACAGACCTTCCACTGTCTTCCACAGAGCAAAATGAATGGTTCAGCACTGAGGTGCCTGCTGCAGGGGCACTTTCTGACCTGAGCTGACTCATATTTTCAAGCTCGCAGAAAACAGGCTGAAGTTTATGCCTGATCTAAAAGCAGATGTTTCCAGGCTGTTGAGCAACCAGCTGCATTCTGCTCCCAGTTCCATGAGGGGTGAAATGTGGAGTGACCCTTTGGGAGCACCAAAGCACCCAGGGCTTGCAGAATCTGCACTAGGGATCCTCAAAGTTATTGCTCTTGTTCTGAACTAATTTCATGGAGAAGGAGATTGTGACTGTATGTTACTGTATGAACTCAGTCCTTCAACTTTGTTTTGTATTAGGGCAGTAACAATAGGAAGAGAGAGGGAAGACCCAAGCTGCAGGAGGAAGCACCTCGAGGGTGCTTCTCTGGAACACCTAGCAGAAGATGCAAACCTTCCGCTGTGCCCCTGGGAGAAATGGCAGCAGGGGGCACAGAGGGAGGCAGAAGGATTTTTCCCCTACTAGACATGGTGACTCCTGCACTGACCAAACTGGTACGGCCACGTCAACCTGACCCCCACATGACAGAGCCATGCCCTATGAAATACCCTCCACATCTGTCCCAGAGCTGCCTTTGTTTCAGGCAGGTGGAATAAAATCTACCCAGTGATGACACCGCACGTAGCACAATTTGGCATCTCCATTTGCACCCTGAGTGTGGTCACCCCCTTCCCCTAGGCTCATCTTTGGGATCAATGCACTTGGGGATCAGATCTAGCAGGGCTGTGGTGAGCAGGAGATCATCACTGTTGTGCTCTCAATCCTGTAGCACAGGACCAGGCAGCTGTTAGTCTTTATGCCACTGACTGGAAAATGCCACCAAGGTGGTGCTGAAGTGGGAGCGGTGTTTAGACAGCATTGCCTTCTGAATCCTCCGTAATGGAGCATGTGATGCGGTGTTGAAAGAATGGTATGGTGGTTTAAAGCATAGGCCCTGGTAAACAAGTTTGGTTTACAATGTGAGAGCTCAGTCACTGCTCTTGAAACAAAGGAAATGGGGGAAAAAATCAACGCTGGCTCAGAAATGCTCTCTGCCTGGCATCTCGGGGACCCAGCCCAGCCCTTCTCACCTGAAAAATTACTAAAGCCAGAGTCTGAGGACAGCCTGAGTATCCTCAATGGTTATCTACAGAGAAGACATAGCCCCTCTTCTTCCTCGCTTTGTGCTTCCCCTGGCCTGGCCCACTGCATTGCTATGGGAGGGAATGATGACTCAGCAGTAGGTAGTGACACGGATTGTCCCTTCAATACTGACTTGTCAGCAGATGCCTCCCAGAAGCCGTCCTATGAGCTGCAGCTGGCAATAAGCAGTCTTCCAGATATTCCTTGCAGCTCGGCAAGAAACGTGCCAATACACTGAAATTTTCTAATTCATTCTGGAGTCCAACAGCCCAGGAATTTACCTGTATAGGGGGGGTAATTGCTTTCAGACAAACATAGTCCCTCCAGCTGTACTTGCTCAAAACAGCAAGCAAGTGAAATCTCGCATGGGTTTATCTGTATTATGAAGAAGATTAAGTTCCTGGTTATAGAATTGGAAGTGCAGTTGTAGAAGAGGAAAGTAATAAGAAAAGATGCAATCTTAGAGCCCCCCGACTACTCAAACTGCTTTCCCTACTCCCTCTGGGTTTCTGCAAATCAAATCAGAGTTGTAGGAGGTGAGGCGAGCTCTGAAAGCTGGTCTCTTCCCTGCCCAGTTATATTCATAGTTTCCTTGCTGCTGTTGAATGTAAATGAAATTTCAAAGTGCATGGGAAGAGCTGCCTGTCTCCTCCCCGTCTCTCTTCTCTTTGAGAGAATCTGGCTGGACTTCAGCTTGTGAATTCTTGGTGTCTGAGACTGCAGATGAAGCAACCCTAAGCTTCTCTGAGATGACGGTCCTTTGATGTTTAAAAGGTTTTGAGGAATGTTGACGCCTCATTTCTGTTCACCTTTTTTCCCTCAGGAAGGTGGTTGGCTTGTAGCCATATCTGCTTACCTTGTGAAATCCTCTGGATTCAGAACCATGTGCCAGTTACATATCACAAATATGCCAGTGGGCTTTGTTTTTCCCCTGAGACCACACACTGCACATTTACCAAAGCAGATGTCAAATCTGAGGAGGGCTGGAGCTGACCTGTGCTGTCAGCTGCTGGGGCGCAGCTATGAAAGTCCTTTGGGCTGTAAGAGCCAGCCTTGCTTAGGTGGTGTGTAGCTCTGCGGGATGCCTCGGAGGTTCTAAAGTTCTAAAGAGCTTCTATTTCATATGTTCATTGGAAAATGAATTGCTAAGATTCATTTTGTAGGACTCTGATGCATGCTGCTCCCTGAATGCTCTCCCCAGGGTGTTTCCCAGGGCATGGAAAGCACAGTACCTGGGTGAGTGTCTGTACCAAACCTTGCTGTCACCCCTTGTTGGCATTTCCAGAGAGACCCTTCATATATATGATCCAAAAATTGTTCTATATCTAGAGGATTTCCCAAGCTCTGCAGAACAATTGCATAATGATGAAAGAGCTTTTAAACCCCTCAAAAGGTATTTTTCCTCTTTCTGTGGCCATAAAATGAAATGTTTTATTCACATCCATACTCCTGTGGGTATAGTTTCTGCCACGAATGAAACTATAACACCAGCATTGGATTAGAGCATTTTGTCATTAAACTGCTTAGAACTGTTTTCAGTCTTTTGCTTTAACTTGGATGAGTTCATCATTAGTTTCCACACTGAGGTTTCCATTTTCCTTTCTCCCTGTTTAATACCAAAGTGCTTCAAAGCAGCTTTCCTAGTCAGATACTGTAGCAGGGATGAGACATGCTGTTCCCCAAACATGGTTGCCTCTCATTTCTTAACCAAAGAAAATCGGACTGAATAGTTCCAGAGAGAAATATTGTGGTGTTTCTTACTAAGCATGCATATCTCGGTTATTTTATATATATATATGTAATATATATATAAAAGTATTAATATGTCAATAATGTATTTAATTCTAACAGGATTTATAGTTCTTTTGTTGTGCTATTTATGAATTACAATAATTCTGAGCACTCCCTTGCGTTAAAACGTTTGCCTTGCTCAGCAGCTTACGTGATGCAAAGTGTGCTGCCTACCAGGCTGTCCAGCACGGCGGCACATACCTGGTTGCACTCTCATGGCAGGCAGATTGGTCTCACCTTCTGCTTTCTTGCAAGTCACCACTGAAATCTTATCAGGGGGCTGTGACAGTTGGAATATCCTCCCTCCCCATCATTATTTCACACATGTGTCTATAATAACCAGCAGCAAAGTCAGTCAGAAGTGAGCCCTGGTTATTGCTTGGTTGACCTTTTCAAGTGGCTGTGCTGGAGGCTCTTAGTCAAACTTTCTTATTGCTGGGTGCTCTTCTGCAAGCGCTGATGCTCAGCCTGTCACCGGCAATCTATCACTGCCCCCAGCATATGCTCTCCTCTGCTGTTTCTCCTCTTGGGTCTCTATTCAACACAGCACATCACAGGGGGAGGCAGGGGTTCGTCAGGACCAGTTTCAAGCTGGTGCTTAAAGTGTCTCACTATAGGAGCACATTGTATGTAAGTGCATAGGCTCCCTCTTTAGTCAGTGAAGAGAAATCGGCACTTTCAGGAGAGCAACGGATTCCTTCTGCAAATGGCCATCAGCCTTGGCCAAAGCAAAATCTGGGAGTACAAAGGGGCACTGTCTGTCAGGGTCTGTCAGGGTTACCACTGCTGGACACCTCAACCAGAAATCTCTTTTCACACAGCTGCGTGTCTAAGCACAACTCACTGCTCTTGTGGAGAGACACAGGTGCCAGCCCAGGACTCAGGCAGGATTATCTCTGTTGGCACACGTGGTTTAGGGAACCCTCAGCATCTCTCCCTGTGCCTCAGCCCCTGCACATGGAACCGGCAGTGGCACTGCAGGGGAATGTGGTACGATATAAACACATCAGAGGCTCTGCAGGCTCATTCCAGTGTGACGACACAAGGGTGCTATGATGTTATGGCTGTCCGTGCTCATCCCACTGATTAGGGCACAAGGTGGGCATGATACCACAGCAGAGCATCCCAGAGCAGTAGAGCTGGAGGAAGCCAGCTGGAATGCAGAGGTCTGTTGGGAATAGGTGGTTGCTCAGCATCTTGCCCATTTCACCAAGCCATAGCCACAGGTGAAGCAGCTGGGGAGAAAGGGAAGGTATTTTTATTCATAATTTACAGGGCTACAGGGAGGACTAGCTGGTTTGTTTTTCAAATTATTAAAAAAGATAATTTTCCAAAATGTTCTGTGGAGAAATGCTGATGCTTGCTTGAGGACTAAGACTGCCCAAATGCCTAATGGGATTCTTTGGCTGAAATGGGAAATAAGCTCTTTGTGATGATGATGTAAAGGGGATCAGTGCCTGCCTGGTACCCAGCGGTTTGGGAGCACCCTGAGAGCTGGAGCAGCTGGTCTACATAGCTGATACAGGACAGTCAGTGCGAGCCTGACACTTAAAACCAGTACACGATCTGGGGTGAAGGTGACCTTCACACCCAGCCTGTTAAATGTAGTTGGTCTTAAGGGGAATCGTCACTCTATGGAGGAGAACTGGTATTTTTATGACAACCAGTGCTTTCAGATGTATACTGCCTTTGAAATTAATTCTTTCCTGTTTTGGATTTGCTGACTTAATAGTGCAATTTCTTTCCCCCCCATCTGTGTGACAGCGGGTCATGACTTTTTTCCATCATTAGTTTTTCTGTAACTTTGGTAAAGACAGATGCCCCTGCTTTGCCCCAGTCATTCCATCACATAGGTGGCAGGTCCTGTGGGCGACCCAGGTCTGGATGTTGCTGGTCTGGCAGTACCCACAGCCCAGGATAGGTGCCCCGCTAGTGCTGTGGAGTGGATTCTCATCAACTGAGTGGGCAGTTTGGTCTGAAACAGAGGGAAAGGAATGAGAAAGTGTATAAATGTGCCATTGACATTGCATCTGGTTAGAAATTAGCACCAGGCCAGATTTGTGCTTTCATCCATACAGGAGACTAAGCCACGAAAACCTCTTCTGGAGGGAGATGCTGAGAGTTTGTTCCCTTGTGGGCTTGGTGGCTTTGGCACAAGTTAGGTCTCCTGTGTCCATTATCTGTGAGGTACCATGGGACAGCAGAGGTAGAAAACAGGCAACATTCGAGATTAGCATTGTGTCAACAGTTGTCCTCTATTCTACAACCTTAATCTCCAGTCAAGAAGAAATACCTAAACATACTGGAAAATTTTAGGCCTTTGTGTCCATCAGAAAAACAGCTCATAGGTCTGTTACAGGGTTAACCACACCGCGGGCTGTGAGGCACCTAGGTGCTGCATTAAGGGATGCCCAACAACTGTATGAGCAGGGTAGATACAGCCCATGGCAGAAGCCAAATGTTATGTTGATTGCAGGCATAAATCATAAAAGTCCCTTGAAGATTTATAATGAAAGTGAGCAGAAAATTTTACCTGGTAGTACAATTTTCAATCAGTAGCCAAAGCTGTGTGCTGTAGCCTTGTTTCCAGTTATGCTTTTAGCATATATTTATTAATGTTAATTAGCACAAGTTGTTCAAATGTATCTGCTAGAAGGCAACATCAGCGTATCTTACACTGATGCATCTCCCAAGGAGGACTCAGTGCAATACCTGAGAATAGTCATGCTGGTTCTGTAATGAAATCTTTATTATTCTAATAATTATCATGGATATGAATAATATTTTACATTTACAAAGAAAGCTTATTCTTAAAGTATCCCCATAGGCCTTCCAATCTTCTTCATTTCTAGAGTACACCCTGAAAACACCAGT
Organism: Falco naumanni; assembly: GCF_017639655.2. Taxonomy (NCBI): domain Eukaryota; kingdom Metazoa; phylum Chordata; class Aves; order Falconiformes; family Falconidae; genus Falco; species Falco naumanni. The sequence continues at coordinate 117,383,282 of NC_054054.1, forward strand.
GACTCAGTCCATGCAGGCTGCATACCACATGCAAAGGCAATGGACCTCAGGACACTTTGCAGCTGACCAGTGCCCCTCAGAAGGTCTTCCTAGGAAAAAAACCTTTTACTGCCATTCTAGCGTTTTTCTCAAGAGTGCAGGGATTACTATGAATATCACAAAATCGTATTTATATATCTATTTCACAAAGAATTCTCCACCCTTGGAGGTGTTTAAGATCTGGCCAGACAAAGCCACCACACACCTAATCTCCACCAGGGCTGTTTTTCCCTGCTACAATGTGGGTAATAACAAGAAAACTCGGTCCAAGTTCAAACTACATTTTGAAGACCTTCCCCCAAATGCATACAGCCTGTCACAGGGAAGCCTTTGCTAACTGGATCAGCAGTAACAGAGCGAGCACGGAGCAGCACGTTGGAAGTGGCACCACAAGCTCTCGCAGGCAGCTCTGGTACTGTGCCTTGGGCAAAGCACACTTGTCCCTTTGCATATTCTCCAGCATTTCATTGTCTTGTTTTAAATAATTGGATTTCTACCACCCTTCAGAAATATAGTATTACACAGTATTAGAGACTGCCTTAGAAAACTTTCGCTATTGTGCAGCCCCCATTTCCCACCATCAGTCTCACCTTTTAACTTTAGACTGTGCCTCATCAGACTACACTAAACAGTTTTGCTCCTTGCCCAGCTATTTAATCACTGTTTGGCCAAGCCATGCATAATTTAGTGGCTTTAATCTTTCCTATTTAGCTCGTCCTTCAATTATTTTGTGGCTGTTCTGAACACTCTCTGCTTCCTCTATGACCTTGTGGTACTCACATACCCAGATCTCCCGCTGTACTCCCCTGGATATACAGGACTCCTGCTGTCTCTGATGCCTACAAATCTATAGGGTGATTCTTCTGTGAGGTCCATATGCAGATTTGTGTCAATTCTGTTACGCCTTTCTACTCCAAGATTTGCCTACCCATAATCACGACACCTCGTTCCCTTCATAACATCAATTCTCTTCCAGAGCACAGGAAAGGACTGAGTGCTGCTTGGGAAGTGCCAGGCACCTAATGTCTGTACCATGGAGAGAGGCAACAGAATAGGACCATCTCATCTAGTGCATGAAGAATTGGAAGGGCATGTTCATATGGGAGCCAAAAGGAATAAACTCTCCAAGACAGGGTATAACATGTCCCCAGCCAGAGAGGAGGGCTTCTTATGCTTCAGCCTGCTCATGCTTTACTGCAAATTTCTGCTTTTCCTCCCAAGGTCTGAACCCCAGTCGCTGGGGTGGCTCCTATCTCTGCCCATTTTGCTTGGTGGAAGCATTCATGCACTTCCCCAACAAATACCAGGCACCGGCGGCTCCAACGCCTGGGAAGCATGTCAGCCAGCCCATTCAGCCAGGCCCCAGCTCCACCCCATGCTGAAAGGACTGAAACAGCTCCACAGTAAATACAAACATCTAATGGAATGTAATTACCATCTGCTGCTTTCCAAGGCAACACATCTGAATTACCAATTGGGAAATAATTACAGCCCACAAGTCTCCATCACAAGGGCCTCAGCTTCCCTCTTGAATCTGCATAACTTCCCGATTCTTCACAAACTGCAGCCCTGCTGCAGGTGCTGACACATCTCTCACCTTTATTTGCTTGCTGGAATGCACCAAACATCAGGGAAGTATTTGTTGAAGGAGTAAATAGTGAGATCCGTTCTCTGAGGGCTTGTCTTGTATCAGTCAGAGGCATTTCATGAGCATTTGATGTTACTTACCCCTTAAGCAAGGATTTGAAGCTGTGAGAGAAGGCTGGGCAGTACAAGCCCAACTTCTATTCACTGCTTTCAGGAATTTTAGTACCTATTTAAAAAACTAAAGCAATGAAAGGAAAGTAGTTACTTGCAACAGGATCCTCCAGGGCACAAGTTCCACAATGCCAAATCCTCTGCACAAAACGCCTATGTACATCTGCCCACGTGAGGTTCAAGGCTGAAAAGCCTGGGTGTAAATTAGGCAAATATGTATGAAAAATCGACTCTCTTGCTTTGCTTTGCCTTACCTTTCTTTCAGCTGGCGGCAAATGGTGCTGCCTGGCAGCCTGCACAGTGCTGCTGGGCGCACTGGGGCATTCAGCTAATGCTCCAGCTACGCAGAGCCACAGTCATCCGAGGCACCTCTTGCGCCGGGGCGTTCAGCTCATCCCACAGCAGCACGACAGAGCTGATTTCGTTGTGTCAGAGCCTCCCTAATAGCTGGCTGTATATCAAAAGGGAGGTGGAGAGAGCAGCTTCTGATCTGTGCACTGATAATAGAATGATTATCGAAGCCTGACTCAGATTTTCACTCTGTTTGCAGGCTAAAGACTTCATTAGCCCACAGTTGAGGGTGCAAATATCTGACAGTTACATGTAGGGTAAAGCATTTAACTCTCCTGAGCACACTGCTTTTCTTGTACGTGTCCCTGCATTAGCAGGCCCAGATTGCCAGGGAGGCTGGAACACCCTTCGTAGAGAATGGCTGCAGAAGGGAGAAACTTCGCACTACAAATTCCATTTCTATTTGACCTGCAAGTTACACTCTTCCAGGTCCAAAAGGTTACTTTTTGGGAGCACTGTTTGGAAAGAATTGTCCTCCATAAAACTGAGCAATAGAAGAACACCTTTGTCTGATGACTGAAGAAAGAACCAAATCATTTGGCATATAGTGTGTAAGTGGACTTCAGTTTAATTGCCAGACAAGTCCAATCACTTTCCCGTAATGAGACTAATCCAATTAATGAAGTCCTTAGAAGCCAGAATTGCCATGGTATTTGACAATGCCTCTTACCAGAAGTTGGGGTTTTCAGCTTTTTTTCTGTAGCTTGCACCGTGTGGTAAAGCTAAGGGTAAGGTAGCTTTTTTGCCGCCACATCCTTGTTTTGTGTTGCCTTCAATTTATAGTCCTTGGTCTGTACAGACTGCAAAGAAAAAGGTTGTACCATGACCCAAAAGCCAGATGTTTGTGCTGAAGTAGTCCCTAATGGGAAAAGGCCACTCTTTAATCAGTCAATGAGTTTGCAGGATGTGTTATCGATGTGGGTGAATTATTATATGGAGAACTGAGCACTGAATCATGCACCAGTTGAAATGATGGGTTGAAACAGGCACTGGAAAAAAGTTTAGAAAGTCTGGGGCAGAATGGTAAAAGACGTTCTGCAGGAGAAGTGTTTACAATGAGATGAAAATTTGCAGGATTGGGCCTGGAAATGGGTAAACATTTGAGGATTATTAGCAGAGGAATTTTGTCATGACGGGGCAATATTAATTTCCCAGGTAATAATTTAAAACAAGAACAACTCACAGTAGTAAAACTCTGGTATCTTGGACATGATAACTCATGGGTTTCTTTACTCCATAAGCAAGAGGCAATACCTGCACTGCGGAGTTGTCAGGCATTACATACAACAGGTGGAACAAAATGACCATGGGTGGAATGGTCATAAAAGGTTTCAACCGAAATTAAAAAATAGGACAAAGGGTGGATCTGTGGGTAAAGTTCTTCAGTTCAAAACCAAAACCTCTTATAATCTCAGGGAAGTGTTTAGCAAGGCCTGAAGAGCTCTAGGACGTCAGTTCAGAAACAGCATACCAAATTCCAGCACAAAACTATTAGGAGTCTGTATCCAGGCAAGGTTTTCAGGGAAGAGGGCTCCACAATTAACTGGATTAAGAAATGGCATATTAGGAGTAAGCAGAGCCTGGAAGGAAGGAAGGCAAGAAACTTGTTTTGTACACAGTGCAACCAGGAAAGCATGTTTGCTTATGGATATGTGTCCTGTGCCCTGCACGCCATCTACCAAAAAAACCACCCCAGAAAAAAATGAAAACAACAGAAACCTCAGCCAAAACCTTAAAGAAATTCTCCCGTACCACTTATCACCCCTACCTGGCAAGACCTTGCACTAGCTGTGGGCAGCCTGAAGGTCCATGCATGCTCTTTGTGCTGGCTGACAAGAAGGCAGCTGCCAAACTGAATATATAATGGCTGAGAGATGCTTCCTTTTCCCTCAGTGGAGACACTAATTTGAATGTCTCTCATCTACTCAGCTGTCAATTATTAAAAAAACTTACAGAATCTTAATTATCGTAGGTGCTTCTACCATCCCTTCAGGTGAGGATGAAACTGGCCATTGGGTTTGAAAGTTATTGCAGGAGACAAAGGGGGAGAATGAAAATCTTTTTTTTTCTTTGGGAAACCAAGCTAAAAGAGATTGATCAGCAAAATAGTACATCTTAGAGGTCAACAAGCATAGTGATGAAGGCGGAACTGCCAAGTGTCAAAGTGAGTTAGGTGTTAAACCAAAGGAAAAAAAAAACCTCTTTGGTTATGTAAATGAAACGAAGGTGAGAAAAGAATTAGTGAGGCTACTGCAAAATGAGGAGGATGTTAAATTAAAGCCATCCTCAATAAGACTCCAAAATAAAAGGAGGACTTGACTTCCATTTTTAATGATGTGGGTGTCGACTAGGATATCAGAAACAGGATGGACAGTCGGAGCACCAGGATGGAGACAGAGCAAGTGTAGCCAAGCAGAGGCTGGTTACAGGAGCTAACGCACAACCCCAGGAGGCACCAGATATTTCACTGCAGGTTCTGAAACAAGCGGCAGCACTGCAGGATTGTGAATCTCTCCCACCAGGCCAGTGGCTGCAGACTTGGAAAATGGCCATTTACTGTTAGGTCTCCTACCCCACCTACAGCTCTGAAGTGGATCTCCTTAAGTGTTTTCCTTAAAACTGGCCAAATCAGACAAGCAGCTTTCAAACCAACTACATTTGGTTCTGAGCAGCAGCTGGGACAGATAGGTCCGTTCAGTCAGACCTGTTCAATCCAGTAACCTGAAAGAAATGGCAAACCCTACACAGTCCCTCTAAGGGACCCTACTCTTAGGGTCGTGTCTTGGTGCCACATCTGAGGTCTCTGTGAGCCTGTTTCCAGCAGTCACTGCTACCCAGTCTGCCAGAAACGCCTCTCAGCTGTGCCTCAGTGCTCAGCATCTGGGAGGTTTGGTCTCCCCTCCTGATCCCAAGCCCCACAGCCCAGGAGGGAGCACGCCCCCCTCAGATGTACCCTTGCTGGGGACAAAACAGATGCCATCTGCCATGGGCATAGGATCCTGATATGGGAGGGCAAACAACATGATTTGGAGCCTGAAAGATAAACTCAGTTTGATGCAGGCTTTGGAATAGATTTTGAAGGCAGAAGTAATTAAAGGCATGGATCTAAGTGCAAAATGGGCTAGAATGAAGCATGGCTTTATCCAAAGGAGATTGTGGCAAGCTAATCCGATATCTTTCTCTGATAAGGTAATGGAGTTTTTAGACAAAAGAAACATGCTAGATACCATCTTTGCAGACTCTAAGAAAGCATTTGATATGGTGTCACATGAGGAACTGATTAGTGATGCTAGAGAAAAATGAGGATTAAAGAAGAATTATAAGGGAAAGGAGGAACTGCATAAAGACAGCAAAGGACTTGTGTTAAAGGGAAGAGTCAGGATAGAAGGAGGTTAACTGAGCTCCTAAATGGCTAGGCTTAAGGCCATTTCTGTTTAATATTTCTACTGAAATTCTCAATAAAAATATATAAAGTGCTAATAACAAATGTTTGGGGAGCCTTTTGGCTGAAGCACCAGCAGGTTTTGGAAAGAGAAGGTTGCATGGACGTATGCAAAACTCAGAAATATTCATTGCATAATCAAGAGTATCAGAAACACTTTCTTCACTTTTTCTTATGTTCTGTAGAAGAAACTTCTTAGTCCAAATTTCTGCAATTCTGGGGACTGGTCAAAACCAAACCACTTTGAGTTTATTCGATCCTTAGGCCATTGTCCTTTCTGCCCTTCAGTTACAGAGACAGACAAGCAGATTTCCAAGAAGGAAAAATTATAATTCTGCTGAAAATCTATTTTCATTTACCAAACTACCAAGCTTTGTGTCAGATTGCTCTTTTGCCCTGGCCCACAGTGTGCTAAATTTGGGGTGGCAGCCACAGCAGGAATTACCTGAGGTGGTGCTTTTCTCTTTGAATGCAGAAGTAGAGCAAGTGTTTGCTCTTTGCAGAAAAACTTGCTTTTCCTCCTTCCCCCTCCCCCTTTCATTTTGCCTCATGGAAAAAACCCACAGATTTATTTGAAGTAGTTCGTCCTAAATATCTCTTAAAATCTGTACAATTGTGTGTCCTGTATCTTCCTCCCTCCTACAAGACTTTATGGGGGGGCTGGGGAAGTCACTATCTGGAATTTTGCATGTGATGGAGCTTCCAGGATTTTCTCACATGTTGCATGGTTAAGGTTTTCATTCTGACCTGGGCCACATCAGAATCATTTCAGCAATGGGTCCTCAACATGCTGCTCAGCTGTTAAGCTGGGTGTGAATCCAGCTGCATCCTGAGCACACCTTAGGGTGCCATCTGGTTTCACATGTGCCCCTTTGTGCTCTGTTTTCTGTACAAAAAGACTCAGTCTATGATCTGAAAAGGTGTCTGCAGTGAACTCCACAGTCCCCATGCCTGAAAGTGAGTTCTGCAGGGCTCCTCTGCAAGTTAGATAGTGTCACCTGCAGCAGTAAACCAGCTGGGAGAGTGTGCAAAGCCCATTTCCATTCCCCTGAGTGTATGAGCCATGAAGTACAAGTTGTCTGTATAGGAAGCTTCTGGCCACATACAAATATCTCTATCTAAGATACACACACACACACACGCGCCACCCCCCCCACCCCACCCCCCAGGGTCTCTTCAGGTTCACCAGAAAGAAACTGGCATTTCTAAAGTACAATTCAACACACACATCTGAAACGCTTCCCATTACTTCCTCCTACCTGTAAAGGGACTCTGAGTGGACCAGCTCAGAGGGAGATTTCTGTATCAGAGGTGTCAAAAAGCAGTCTTGGAAGTCAAGGTTCATTTCACCCAACTTCCAAGTGTCACGATGCTGAAAGAGCCTCTTGTCTGAAAAAGGTCAGTTCCCTTATTCCTCATTATTCATTATCTTTTCATATCTACTTAACATCAGCTGTTTGAAAAGCTATTATTCCAACATGTTTAGTGGTGAAATGGATGAAGTGCTGTTCTCCCCCCCATGCTGTGACCTCTGTGATGGTCGTGAATAAAACTAATGACAATAAATTATAAAGGTGTTGCTGGATATTGCCGGAGGAGTGATAAAATGTGATGGCAGTTAATAGAGCATGTTTAAAAGACACAAGGCAACTGTTGTCGACTGAGACACCCAAATGCATTAGTAAACAGAGAGAAGTGGCATTCTGGTGCTCAGGGCTATATTACTCAAAAGCTCCCTGTGGCTTTTAGCTCTAACCTCTCTGGTGCTCCACCTCATGGGGCATCTGTTGCACAGCGATGTGCTGCTTCTCACCCCCGGAGCCTACTAAAAGCACAGCTGGACATGGAGCTGCCAGTTACACCCAAATTCACCTGCACCTCTGAACTGTATCAAGCATGTTTGCCACATACTAATGCAGGTGTCTCGAGCTGTATTGTTCTGAGAGGTTGTAATTAATTATCTGTATCAAAAAATAAGTGAGTCTTCCTACAGCGGACAGCCTGGCAGGCTAAGCATAGCCCTCAACCCACCCGGAGAAGTTCACATGCGTGTGTTCAGCTTTGCTGTTGACTCACTTGTCAATTACGTGAATGCTATCCTTTCCCAAGTCTTGTTACTGGGTGGCTTAGCTCATCTCTCTGTTGGCTGCTTTCCTTCTCAGATGTCAAACCACTAGCAGTAAGCCAGCTGAATCACTGGCCCAAGTGACCATGCCAGGTCAGTCCAAAGGTCCATCAAGTCCATGGCCATCAGCTAGCAGCTGAGGCTAAGGAAAGGTGAGAACAAAGCACATCCAGGATGGATGGGGTACCCAGATCCCCAGCTCCTCCAGCTGCACCTGACCATGGGGAGACTTCTGCTCACCTTCCCCCAGTGTCAGCTCAGCCAGGCCCTGCACCAGAGGAGCAGCTATCTCCAGACCCTTGTACCTTCTCCACACAGGTACCTGTATTATACAAACCCCCTGAACTCCAGCTGCTGTTGTGACCTCTTTCCCTCAGTAAACCACAAGACCATGGTTTTCCCATCTCTAACACATCGCCTGGAACGAACAAGTGCAGTAGTTCCTTTCTGCCATATTCCAGCACCTCTTAACTCTTTCAGTGGCACAGGTGATTTGACACAGACCTAGTGCTCCTGCAGGTCACATATGCCAATGAGGGGGTAGGCCCCTGCCCATCACTGTAACTACCCCACAGACCTGAAGTTTCCTCTATTACCCACCTGCTGCCTGTGAACTCCTGTTGCCCAGTTCCCATTCCACGAAATACTGACAGCCTCCCTGCCTGACCAGGGCAATGCCAGCTCTCAAGTCCCTGCAGAACTTTGCTTTACCCTTGTTCCTCTAATGGGAGAGTATTCTTATTAGTACCCTGCTTTTATAACCGTTGCCCCACTTTCCACCTACACAACCGAGTCCCCTGTGCCTACACCAGCCCAGCTGAGCCCTTCTCTTCCCTGATAGATAGGGTGTTCACACCCCCTACTTAGCCCCAGTTCTGCAGCCCCCACTTTTTTTATACCTGTTGATTTTCTATTCATGCCTCTCTCCCCTGCATAGCACCCCTTTGCCCCAAGCCTTCCTAAAACCAAGAAACCCTCTCTGTGCCTGAGTTAAGCTGAAACCTCACCACAAGCAGCTTAGTTCATCTGCAGCAGCTAAATCCATGGCTGGTCCACTGCAAATATCAGCCTCCTCATTCCCTCCACTGCCTCCCTAAAACATCTCTCTGTATTCTTATGGGATCCCTTATTCATAAGCCTGTGCTTCTGCTTTCCTGGGCTCCTGTCCTTTCTCTGTGGTGGGGATGTGTCTGCTGCTTCATTCGTGTGTCTGTGCCATTTTCTCAAAGTCCAAAGCCACTGGGGACTAGCTCAGTCACTGAACCAGCCAGCTCAGCTTTCCTCACAGCCCAGGGCTCCCTAGGAATTGCTGCATCTTGAAGAATATCTGTGCGTCCTCTCACCATCCTGGCAGTAATAAATAGTGATGCATCACCTCACTCTTTGCTGTAAGACCTTCCACTCGATCTGGGATGTGAAGCATTTGTGCACGAAGCAGGCTGACAAATAATGAGTGATCAGCTGGTCAACTTATTCACCACTGACCTGGCTGAAGGAGCAGAGGCACCCTCAGCACGTCAGCAGATGACCCAGAACCGGGAGGAGCAGCTGATACCCAGAGGCTGCACTGTCAGTCAGAGACCCAGGCAGGGTGGAGAGGGACCTCATGAGGTCCAAAGGCAAGTGTGAGGTCCTCTACCTGGACGTTCAAAATCCGCCTGGATGTGACTCTGTGCAACCTGCTCTAGGAGTCCCTGCTTTAGCAGGGGGCTGGACTAGAAGATCTGCAGAGGCCCCTTCCAACCCTGATCATTCCGTGATTCTGTGGTCTCTGTCCAGGATTAATATGGCAAAGGCATGAACTAATATCATGTTGTTCTATAGGTGCAAGATTGTAACAAACCATTTCTACATAGAAAGGCAGAATTATTTTCTCAGATATGCTGTAGTTTAGTGAAGGAGTAGCTATGCAGTGTAAACCAAGTGCAATTCTAGTGCTCACATGCCAGGCTGCAGAGATGGAGAGCATGGAGAAGGTAAGATGAGACCAAAGCCTCCACGTGCTCACTTATCACAGGCTTGTGCCAGGCGCTTTTCATCCTGACTCTTCAAAATCATGAACAGCCATCTCCTTTGAGAACTCAGAGCTCAGGCAAGTCGCCTGACTTCCAGTTGGCTGAAGCGAATCCTGCACCAAGTAAATATCCAGACTTACAAGGAATGGGGGAAGTGCAAAGTTAGTTTTTCCTTGCACATCTTTGCTCAGCACATTTTAAAATGTCAGGTTTCTGTGAAATAAATTCATTTCAGCCCATTCTTAGAAGAATGGATGATAGACATCAATGCGTAAGTTTTCTGCTGGCCACAAAGGACCTGGGACTTCCACAGCACATGGACCTCCGTGCTTTATAGCACTGAGCACGACCGCTAGGGAGGAAACAGTGTTTTTCCCTAGACCTTTTGGTCTGGGTGGGTGCAGTCAGGTGGAGGGCAGCTGTGTCAGGGCCTGATCTGAACAGGGGAGAGCTGTGCTGTGTGATAGGAGAGTGTGTGTGAGCTGAGGAGGTGGGTGGACGAGTTACAGCCTCATAAAACTGCCTAGTAAATCTCTGCCCAGCGTAAGTGATTTCAGATACATTTCTCCCAGTCTCCTGGGTACATGGTCTGGGAATACAAAGGAAATGAGGCAATGATTAAAGTTACACTGAAAACGGCTACCTAGGAAGGTATGAGCATTGGCCAGAGACAAGAAAGGTTTTTCCCAGAAGATAATGCAGAGCCAAAGGGCTGCACTTGCAGCTCAGAAGCTAAATATAAGGTCTATGCATCCCACTCGTGCAACCCTGCGGTGTCTCACAGGAACAGTGCCAGGATGACTGGCATGCTGCCTGTACATCACCTGTACAAATGGAACAGTTCTGAGCTCTTCCAGGCTCTGGGGGTGCTCCCCACATTAGGCAGGGCTCTTGTAGGTAGGTGTGGTGGAGCAGTGTCTCCGTACCTTGGGAACCCAGGTTAGGCCTGATTTGGGCTCCAGCAGTGTGGTAGTGTTACTGGGTCATTTGCTTTATGCTGCACAGATGTGCTGTTGCCTCGCGAACCTGTTTGCCAGCAGAAGGGCCTTGTGTACCTCCACAAGTCAGCTCACTCCTCCAACACTTACAGGAGCAGAGCAGCATGGATGGTCTCCTTGGTGCCAAGTTCAGGTCGCTCTTGTCCTGATGGCAAACAGAGTGCACAAACTTCTCATTGATCATTGCCACGTATAGTGGCCTTTCTGCATCTAGCTGGTATGAGGTATTGCCCCAGTGCTGTGAGGACACTTCTGTCACTGGCTTCCAGTCTTGGCTGAGGAAGCATGGGAAGGCGTTTGGCTACTCTAGACACAAAAAAAAAAAAAAAAAAAAAAAAAAAAAAAAAACCCAAAAAAAACCCACAAAAAAACCCACAAAAAACAAAGAAGAAGGAGAAATTGCAGGGGGGGTTAGGAGCTTCTGAGTGTCTTTTGGCTTTTTTATAATAGTCTTCCTACAGTACCAACAGAAGGAAGAAACTCAGCCCCGCCATCGTCTTAAATGAGTGAAGCAGACTCCTGACAGATTGTTGCTCCAGAGTTTGGTTTGTCAGAGCATGTACAAACTCCCTGTCTGCAGAGATGAGATAATCACAGCCTGTGTCTCCAGAGGCTGCTGGGGGATTTGAGTAGTTCTGAGTGTGTCCAACAAACATCAAGGACAGCAGATCTGGGATGCTGGAAAAAAGGCCCATAAGCATGTCCTGTTCGCTACTGATCCCACCTGAGGCTGAAGTGCAAAGTGCACGTGCCTTCCTGACCTCTTAGAAAACTGAGATTATCCTGAGACTTCAGAGGTCCTTCATGCCCACTTCTTTAGGTCCTGTCAAACTTGCTAGATGTGTGAGGAGCTCAGGTACCTCTGGTTTGTCTCTGACTTGAAGCCATACTCCCTCAGTCCCCTTATTGCCTCCATTAGCACAGGGTTGCAGAGCTCAACTCACAACTGGTCTCCTTTGAGCAAGGATTGCTCCAGCTGATTCCCCTCTGTGATCTGGTCTAATCTTTGGTCTCAGATGGCTTAGGCTGGGCTTCCTTAAGGAACAACCTGCCTTGAAATCTACCCCAAATTTGGGAAGGTTAAGGCATTTCCACCAGTATGAACCAGTATGTGTTCTTACCTCTTCCACCCTCTTGCCAAAATGTCCTTAGGAAGAACAACATTGCTGGAGTGCCGTGGCTGAGCAACTGGAAGGCATCAGCAGTCAGGAAACGCAGTATAAATCACAGCCAGAGACTAAGATGGCTGTGGTTGTTGTGTGTGAGAAACAGATCCTGGAAGAGGGCATCTCAGAAGAGTGCCCTGCCTGATCTGTGGGTGTCAGAGCAACTGCAGATAAGAAAGGCCACATCCCACTCCTGAACAAGAACAGGAAAAGAAGAAGAAAGGGTAAATAAAGCACAGCAGCACTCATCTCCCATTCCAAACAGCAGCAGCCCAGAGGCTGTGATTGCTAATTAAACAATATCTCCCATGCAATGCAGGCAATGAGGGTGACATTTACCTCTTGTAGGCTATAAATATCCAGCCATAAGCAAACATTTCTAATCAGTGATTATGGGTGAGCTTATTTTCCCTGATGTTATAAGTGATTGTTTGTTTATGCAGAGTTAATGGGCAAGATCATGCTGGGGGTGCTGGCCAAGGATTCAGACCTAGTGCCTGCACCAGTGCTTTGGCACTGTGCTGAACTGGGTCACCAGGCTTGGGAGGACATCCCAGACCCTCCAGCACAAGCTATATCTGAGCCCTGTGGACTTTGTTTTCGAGATCACTGAGGCAAAGAGAGAGTGGCAATGGTTCCATCTCAGGGAGCAGCCGCTCGGCTCAGGGAGGGCAGCTGTGCACAGCTCCTTATTTCAAAGGTGCCTCCTGAGCCAGACCTGGAGGCTCTGCCTTGGCGGTGAAGTGAGCGGTGCGTGGGGCACTGCCTGCCCACCTTGCTGGGTGCAGCCCACCTCTCAGAAAGCAGCTACGATACACTTGGGAGGAACGGAGCTTGGGAGAACTGCTGACAGACTGGATAGAGAAGACCTTTGCCCAGCCCACATTCAACCCCTCCAGAGTCTGAGGCCATGGCAAGGTGGCAAGCTGCTCTTCCCTTTCAGGCTTCTGTGCAGGGACTGGCTATGGCGTGTGAAACCAGCAGGGACAGCCCTTAGCCATTGTCACAGCCATCTGGGGAGGCAGAGACGTTTTTCACCGCACCAACCTTTTCCACTCCAGTGGACTCCCCCAGGCTCTCCACACCACCCACTGCCTTCAGCAGCTGTAGAGCAGCACAGAGCAGGGAAATCCGAAGGGTCCGCCTAGGTGAACTGCTGCATAGTGACAAGCAGTGCCAACAGCCCTGCAAGGGATGCGGGGAGATATGGAGATGTGCATGCGGTAATGATTTGTGACAGCTCCCATCTCACTTCAGGGATTGAAACACACCAGTGTATGGGGAACATGTGGAAACAAATATAGCAAAACAAGCTCGGAGAGCTGGGACCAAGTGGAGCTAGGGGAACTCCTATGCCAACATCATCTTTGCTGATGTGTCTATATTTTATTCAGTATGTTTTTTCCTCCTAAAGAAATGGAAGCTGGAGGGACTGAGACACTGACCTTTTCAGAGACACGGCAACATAACAGCTGGGCTTATCCCTCCTGGCAAGAGTGCTTCTCAGGCTCTCCCTCTGTAGCCTACATCTTGACCCAGCAAAGCACCTGCTGGACTCAGGACTCAAACATTTTCTGGGCTGTTCATATGCTTATTGCTAAACTACTCATCATCTGTCTCACCTGTTTAGACTAGAAGGTTTCCTTAGCACAGTAGACCTTGGCGGGCTGCTCTTTGAACCAACGTTGTGCAAAGGTAGTAATTAATCCCTGTTTCACTGCACAAAGTAACGAGTGACATGTCCCACAAACCACCACTCTCCTGGAAAAGAAATGGCTGAGTTCTAGATGTTTATCTTCTCAGTGGCACTGGTGCTGATGGAAACCATCATTGTCAAAGCAGGTCAAGCACCAGTGCTCAGGTATCACATGGTACCTCTGAGTAGAGTTTCAGAGACCAACCCACAGCTGCCTCTGGGCTACGAGCACCTGGTAGGACTTGTTCTTTAACCTTCCTCACAGGGACCTTGCTAGTTGTATGGGCTGTGAGGCATTCCTGTTGCAGCATGGATTACCTACTGATCGTGAGTTGACAACTCAACTATCATGTCCTTAAGTCTGATTTATTTCTCAGATTTGTCTGTTAGTTCCTGACAAGTCCTCCAGGACAGTAAACAGATGAGGTGAAGAACTTTAATTTCAACATTAATTATCCCAAGTAAAACAGTGTTTACTGAGTTGGAATCTCAAACATAGGACGCAGGCTGCTTTCCTTTGTATTGTTCCTTGCAAATAGCTTGGGTTAGCTCTGCTGAGAGAGGTTTGCCCTTGGAGGGAAGTTACAACTCAGTGCACTGGTGGTCCACTCCCCACACCTGGAAAAAGGTGTCTCCTCATGCCTCTAGATTTCCAATGGCTTGTTTGTGCACTGAGCTGGTCAAAATATTTGTAATACTATTTTCTTTGGAAGCTGAATTCACAGCAAAATGAAATTTACCATAAAAAAGTTTATGCTGCCCAGGCAAGATGCTGAATCTTTCTGAAAACAGAGTGCCTCCAGGATCAAAGCATTTCTGGTTCCTTGCTGAATCACATAGCTATGGACTCCTGTGACATGCACTCTTGCCCAGTAAGAGGGAGAAAGCAGCTCTCCCTGTTGGAGAGGAGTCAAACAAGAAAGTCCTCATAAAACCCCACAAACACAGCTGCAGCTGCCATAACACTCTACGGTACCGTTCAGAACTGAACTTTGCAGGACCTTCTGAGATTTCCAAGAAAGCTGGAGATTTATGCAGAGAAGAAACTATGAGGCCAAGTAGGGACTTCGATAGTAGCAGAATCAACCAAGAAAGCAAAACAGTGAGCTCCCTGTCATCGCATGTTTGCAGGTGGATGTCCTGGCTGTAGGTGAATGTGGAGGAAGCTGTCCCACCTAGAGTGGTGTTTCTGCACACAGTATGATCTACATGCTTGCTTCTTTTGCCAAGTCATTAGTGTCCGATGTTCTTCTCTTAGAGTAATTTCTTCTCACTTCTTCCTTGGAGGTCACAGTGGGGCTCCAACCCCATTTAGAGGGCAGCAGGACATCCATGGAGTACCCAAAAGACCAAAGTCCTCTTAAAAATACCTGCTATAACACAGCAGTCTGCAGTGTGTAAGTGCTGCCTCGTACTGATTGCAGATCAACCTTTCTCTCTTCTCTCTGGCCAACTTTTACTCCTACGATAAGGCCGCTTGCCTTATGGTGACTTTATACCAGCCAGAAACAAATACCTTTGAATACCAGCAGCTCACTGGACACTGTAAACCAGTTGTCCTCCACCTTCCCAATCTCGTCTGGGCACCAGCTACAGAAACTTAGCATATATATTGCTGCAAAGTAATATTACTGCTTTATTTCCAAAGCCAATGTCTCCACCACAAGAGTTATTTTCCTCGATCAGTCAGTGACTAGAAATGCTGTTAAAGAGGTAATGAGAAGATAAATTGTGCAAGGCAGCTGACAGCAAGAGCATGAAATTATGTCTCTGAGGCTTGTTGTCCTCAGGGAAAGAGGCCCTGATCACTGGTGCTGATTGCAAACCTAACTGGGTTGGTAGGAGTGCTGGGATTGCCCTCACAATATCATCGTTGCATTTTTCACCAGGGCAGTATTGAGGCTGCAGGGAAATTTAAGAGGGACTGATCGATCTCCTCCTTAAAAGTACAGTTCAAGAGGTCCAAGTAAATAAGAGAGCAAGGAGGAAGAGAGCGCACTGTACTCAGGGCTGAGCTACAGCTCAGTTTGATACACAGAAGCAGGATCTGGCTGGGGTTTGCCACACTGACTGCATGCCTCAGAAATCAGTCTCCATCTGCTGATGCCTGTAAGAAAAAATAAGCAGAGCTGGATCACAGAGTCCTGGGATACAGCTGGTGGAATCCTTTAGTGTTTAGAACACAGCATATCAAGGAAAATTAAAATTGTACAAAAACCATGACAAAATTGAGATTGTAATGAGATAACTATGACGTATTCCTTGAGTACAAGGGCACACACTCTGTGAAGAGCTGCCTTGTTCTCACCAGTGGTTGAGCCCAGCCTGGACCTCCTGGTCCAAGCTGGGCAGACTCCTTTGCATATGCATGCCTTGATTGCTTTCAGAATCCTGGAGGCAGACTTTGGCCATGCCCAGCAGAGCAGTTCAGTTACCTTGTCCCCAGTATTGACAGAACACGTTACCCATCACCCACACTGCTGCTGGAAACACTATTATCTGCTGCCATCTAAGCAGGACCAGACTTGTAATTTTGCTGCAAATAACAGAGCTGTAAGAGCCTTTCGCCCCTCTGTCCTGGAGGTATCTCGGCTAGAAACACAGTTCTTTATATCTCAGCTTTGACCACTTTCAACTTTAAATTGCTCAAAGGCAGAGAGACCTTTCTAGGCACATTCAGTGAAAAAATAGTGTGGAAGGGCAGCAACAAGACATCAGGTGATTTGAGGATCTGAACAGGACATGGCTGGAGAGACATCAAGGGCCAAAGACATGCAGCAGCTGGTGATAAGAGCTATGTCTCAGAGATGGCAGATAATAAGGTCTTGCAGGACAGGTGCATCAAAGACAGCAGCCTTGTACATATTGTGTGGGAAAGGACACGAATATCATGGACAACATAGTGTACAAACAGGAAAATACGTGACTAGAACATGAAGGGTGTCTGTGGGACTGCCTAGCTTTAGATGCAGTGCTGCACTCATAAAAAGGATCTGGTACCAAGGAAACCGGGGCAACTTTGGTCACACAACTCTCGGAAACCCGAAGTACAGAGCAAGTGAAGACTTTGTTGGACAATAGCGGTTTGCAATAATACTCACTTCCTGATGGGGACCAAGTGGTGTCACTGGTCTCTGCTGTCAACCTGAACACTGCAGACTCCTGTCTGGTTCCCCTGCTAATGATTCATCTAGCAAGAGGCACGCACAGGAGAGCAGCAGAGAGAGTTCATGGAGAGATTGCATTAGGAGCTTTGAAATATTGATGCCTCTGTGCTCTGCATAAACTGTCCCTCCTCCACTCTCCAGATAGGGAAGAGTGGCTCTGGGGGGTTGTTTGTGAGCAGAACCCGCCTCAGCGCTGGCAGTCAGGAGATACAACTCTGTAGACTGCAGCATGCAAAGCACAGAAAGGGCTTTTAATTCAGGAGTGACTAGAGAGAGACAGGCAGAAGCAGGACAAGGTTGGGGCTGACAGATGGGAATTGCTACCGGACTCTGAAATGCAGAGCTCACCAGGGACCTGCTTCTCCAACCCCAGCCTGCTGAAAGCAACAGGACAAAGGGGGAAGCAGAGACCACCCAACTCAGGTAGGGGCTGCGGGCCCCTGGCAGTGAGTCCCACGCTCAGCCACACACCACAGCCTCCAGTGGCACTGCACTGCTTTGCACAGCAGTTAGGAACAAGGGTTGGGTTTTCCCAGGGCTGTCTTGTCACTGTGATGAGGGGACATGCTCGTGTGCAATGTGCTGTGCAGGCCGGTGGGTGAGCTGCACAGCTTTGCATATGCAGCAAGGAGCTCACATTAATGACAAGAGAAAACAGATGACAGATACCTGAAGATGATCCTCTGTGCAAGCAGGGATGTGGGTCTGTGCTGTGACAGTTATATGAGGTCAATGGAGTGTTACTACATGGGAAGATGCTCATGCATGGAAAATCCATCTTCCATGGTGAAATCCCCCCTGTGCCTGCTGGGAGTTTGGCTTGATACAAAAGGGTTGTTCTGAGCCCCATGAAATGCCATGTAAAGTTAGAAGAGCCAGACATGGGACTGCTTTGTTACTGCCTGACATGCTCTGAAACAGTCCTTAGTGTCTTCATCCACACCCCTAGGATAGTGCCGCCTTTGTCTCGATCCAACAAGCAGCCTCACCAACCAGCTATTTTGCCTTCCAAACATTCATCGAGCTGCAGTTCAGAAAGGCAAGGAGAGTGAGTGCTGTTAGAAACTGCCTGTCATTTCAGGATCCTTTCACAGGAGGAGGTTTATATCTTCGGAGGCTTCAGACCAAAGCAGGTGTTCAGTAGGGCTGCTGCTTCACAATTCCTTTCAGGAGTGTTGGGATCTTTCTCCTGCATCTGAGACTCTGGATCAGGCTCAGAGACCCTGGACTGGATGCTCAGCATTTGCTGCAATGGGACCTCATGGCTTTGGACCACGTCCCAAGGAGAGCAGGCTCTGCTGCAGAAAGGACTTTCTGCTCTCCAGGAAGCCACCCCTTGAGACCTTCCCTGCAAACCCGAGCTGCTGCCAGAGGGTGAGCACTCAACAGAAGCTCTTGGGCAGGCAGCTCCCTGGCATGGCTGCTGCAGGAAAAGAGTGAGCAGGGAAGTATTCAGCACTCCCTGTCAGTTTGGGTTTGGGGTTTTGGTTTTGGTTTTTTTTGGAAGCTGCTGGCACTCACTTGGGTTAGCTCTTCCATAGCAATTTTCCCTTCAGGGCTGCTCTCCAGAAGAGACCCTGGGCCCTGCCCCATCAGTGCTCCCCCTCTGCACTCTCTGGCCATCCCCCAAGGTGGCATTGCTGGATGAAGTTCCCCGTGCATGGCCACGTGCCAAATGCTGCCGCTATGCTGCAGCAAAATGGCTATGCTTCCTTGGCACTGCCCTCTGCTTGTAACAAGAGGGGGAATAATCTTTCAGGAGGGTGAGGAGGAAACATGTTGCCAGAAAGTTGTTTGCAGCTCCCTTGGGAAGAGAGGATTCTCTACCTGCACCCATTTTATGTTGACGGGGGTGCTGATGGGAGAGCTTGCAGGCTGCCTCCCCTCCTCATCTCTGCTCTCCCAGCAGTGCTGACACTGCAGAGGTGCAGCCACAGTCATCATGTTGTGACACTGCACAGGGGACACGATCTCACTGCACTTGCTTGGACCCCAGAAGCCTGAGCTCGTGGCAGAGCCCTCCTGGGCTGATGGCTGCATCTCCACTGAGCCTCCCAGAGTGCTCCCAGGGCTGGAATTTATTCAGGATTCCACAAAGAGATGCCATCTGCTCCAAACTGTCACATCTACCCTCACCGTAGATACTGCCAGAGCCTTTCTGCTCCCTAGAACCCATTTTTCTACCTGCTGGCATCTCTGCAATAGCAGATGGGACATGGCAGCTGCAGAGTCCTCAGGTCCATCAGCACAGAGCGAGCAACAACTCTTTGGAGGACATCACGGTACAGCAGCAGGGTTACCTTGTCCCTGGCCCCAAAGGCAGGCAATGTTTCTGCCTCCAGCAGAGAGACAGCTGATGGCACTGGATGGTGGCCATACCTAGGAAGGCCACAGGGTGCACATGGAACATCCACCAGGCTGATACATCTCCAACACGCAGGTGGCAGAGCTGGAGCAGGAAGGCAGCGTGTGACAATGTCAGACTCCACACCTGGAGTGCCAGGAGTGCCAGGAGCCAGGGGGTGGCTGGGCTCTAAGTAGTGTGAGGAAGGGGAGATCTGGGGTTGCAGAGAGAGTGATGTACCCTCACCAGGTCATTTCCCCTCCGTTGCTGAGGCTGGCTCAGGAATTTCCCCCCGGGTATAGTGTCCCCATGCTCCATAGCCATGGACTAATCAGGCCACACTAGCACAGAGAGGGCAGGGGTCTCTGCCAGACCAGATGGAGGGAAACTGAAGCTCTGGGCAAAAAGACCCTCAAGCAGGGAGCCACAGCTCACGTAACCCACTGGATTGCCAGGAGCTGGAAGACCTTTGGGAGTCAGTCTAACGTTGATATGGGCTCTGCTTTGCTGATTTCCCACTGCAGGGTGGGAGCAGCCGTGACAGCTTGCTGGGCAGAACTGGGGGAGAGCTTGCTTTCAGCCATTGTCCTGTTTCCTGTCTCATTACTTCAGATATTTGTCGAGGGGTCCGTCAGTAGATAACTCTTTCTTCCCTGATGAGGTAACAAAAGCCAATTTTGAAGACCTCAAACATTTCAGGGAATGGTTGTTCTCTGCCCAGCCTCAGGGAGTATCTATGAATAAGAATAGTTTCATCTGGCAGGCTTAAGGTGGGACACTGTAGATGCTTAGGCAGCTACCCATCGCAGTGTGAGTCAGGGGGTAGCAAAAGCCAAAGCTTTCTGGCTGTGCAGCCCTTCACCCTGGCTACACTGTTCTGGCAGAGGTCTGGGATGGATGGCTGAGAGCGTACAGTGTGCGATTTATACTTTTTTATATCCTGGTCTGGCTTAATGCTGTGTTCACGGGTTGCATGTTACTTAAGACTTGTGTCACTTACAGCAACCTCGAAGACAGGCGCTGTTGCTGCAGTGCTTTCCCAGGCAGCTGGAGACTTGCTGGCTCTGGTGAGCTGAGCACTGTGGAGCCTTGTTTAAGGAGCAGTACCTTCTCTCACTTTTTCCACAAGCCCTTCTCCTACCTCCCCAGCATGGTGAGTCCCAGTCTGCAAACCCCCTTCCCCAGAGAATATTGACCTCTACTTCCAAGTTTCCCCTTGAAAGCTGCTATCTATCATACTCCCTTTATCAGAAAAATTGTCCATGCCGTTGTTCTGCACTCTGCCTTCCACCGAGGACCCCCTGCCTGAAGCCACAGCTGAGCCCCTCCAACACCCAATGAGTATTGGTAACCCAGTGTAACCCAGCCTTCCTATCCTCCTCCTAGGTACATCACCTCCCTCTACTCCATCCTGCGGCTCAGCTCCTTAACGCTCAGCCCAACCAGCCTTGCCCAAGCCAGCAAGCCTGACCTCTGCAAGAAACGAGGATTTTGCCCTAAGCATTGATGCAGCTCTGTACCATAATCTACTGTCTCTCTTTTTCTTAGTGCACAGGGGTGGGGAGATGATGGAAAGGAGAGGACAAGCCATGACAGCTACTGCCATGGGCCACATCACATGTCAGCCCATACAGTACTCATTAGCCTGCAGCCTTGCTTCTCTGCTTTTCTCCCTACTGCCTGCAATCCATGTTATACTGGAGAAAGGAGCTCTTTGGCAAAGTGGGAGAGAGATGAGAGCAGGAGGAGAGGAGAAAGAAGAGGGAAAGACTAAATGAAATCCTCTAGACTGTCTTATGCACCCAGCTTATGTTCCTGCACGAGAAATTCTTGTCTCAAGCATTGATCATACTACGACTTGCAAACGCTGCTCTTAGTCCATATCATGCTCCTGTCTCTCAAGAGCCTGGGGCGTTGCTGTCTGCATAGACATCCCAGCAGTTGTATCCTGCAGCAAATTGTACTCACCGTTACTATAATCCCACTCATCCATTTTTAGCATTGTCATGAATTGTTGAATGGCTGCAGTGTTCCACCCCAGAGCAGCTGTGTTTCAGTGGTGGGTGTTAAAGATTTAAAGCAATATTTTTTTCAAGTGTGCTAAAATTCTTTGCAAGATGCCATGTTCATTCACTGGCAGTCAGCTCCCACCATGCTGAACCACTGGCCACGGCCCCTTGCCGAGCTGTGCTGTGCTCTTGGGAAGCAGTGCGGCATTGTAGCCCCAGCACTGCACAGCTACAGCATGGGAGGGAGCATCTCAATGAAATTATGGTGCTTTCATCACCCGCTTTTAGAACTGCCAGACCCAGCCTTTGCATTCTGGTCAGGAGCTAATGAATCACGATTCATTGCTTCACTTGCAGAATGCAAAATATCCAGGAGAGAAGAAACAGGAAAAATCCCAAGTCTCACTCAACAGTCTGTTCTGAGCCTGCTTCCAGTGAGCAGCACTGAGAGGTGCCAGTGTTTTCCCTGTAACAGAGCTGTGGGCCAGGGGATGCTGCCTGTGACACTCCTCTGTCCCAGGCTCATCAGGCTCAAAGGGATCACTGAGGTGTCACCAAGATCGTTACAGGCTGCTCTCACAAGTGACTTAACTTCCTACCATCTCCCACTTTAAAAGCGTCACTTTTCTCATCTCTTTTCCTCTTACCTGGTGGGTTTCAGAACCTCACTGGGTGGCTTGTTCAGCAACACCTTCTAATTTCCAGCCCAGATATACTCATGATCAAAACAGATCTGTTTGATCTTCTATCTGCTTCTCATTGCTCCTTAGCACAAGAGACATCCATTAGCATTTAAAAGGGGAGAATGTAAGTTTTTTGTTCTTTTTACACAAACCCATGTAAAATCCAGAAGCTGTGAAGCCAAAAGTTAGGCAAGTTAAAAACCCCCAGAATATTATATTGATAACAAAAAACAGGGTCTGTTGACATTAATGAATAGTAATAACTTATTAAATTAATAAATCCATAATTGCCACCAAAAATTGGAAGACCTAGTAAAATCTTAGGTCCAAAATTCAGCAGCAGTCCCCACCTCCCTACAAGTAGAATCCCAAGATTGCATGTGGAAAGCAAAAGGCCCCGTTGCTGTGGCTGTGGGCTGTTCCACCTGGCAGGCAGCTGGTGCCTACTGCGGGCAGGGCTCCGGACCTGAGGGACATCAGACAGGACTTGGAACCTGAGGGACACCATACGCTGCCATCCGCGTTGCTCTTCACCATTCTCCCAGAGTGCCTGGGACTGATAGCACAGCTCTCTCCCTGGAAAGTCTTTCCCTGCTGTGCATGGGTTTCAAGTGCAGAGGAGGGCTGCTGTGAAATGAAAACTGACTTTCTGATAATCGTGTGTTGCTTTGCCAAGAGCAAGTTTGCAAAGGGATGTTCCCCTAGTCCTCATCTTCTCCCGTAGCCCTCCCTCCTGCCATCAGTGCTCGGCGGGGAGCAAGCCTCTCCGAAGGGAATCGTCGGCAGCTGTCAGGCTGCTGGCAAAGCTGAGAGCAGCAGAAAGAGCAGAGTGTAATGAAAATAGTGAACCGTATTAGTTGCATGTGTGCAGGTGGGGACTGGCAAGAGAGATTCCCAAATCACAGTGAGTCACTGCCATAGCCTTTCAGAGCAAATAAGCCTGATCAAAATATTAAACTGCAAGAAAACTCAGTGACATTTTAAGCAAGAACTAGAAGCTGCTAGGTCTGTAGATGCAAAGGGCGGGCTGTGATCCCAGGTACTCTTAGAAAATCATCTTCTTCCAGCCTGTGCAACACAGGCAGCAGTGCAGCCAGGTTGCAGAGTGTGCAGGTCCCCGGGGTTCACCTGCACCCTGGCAGAGCAATTCAAGGGCATCCAGGACCACTCTGTGGAAATGACACGTCCCAGTACCACCCATCCACAGCACAACCCCTTTGCTCTGGCCACTGACTCCAGGCAGGAGCTTTCCTGTGACCCTGCTGCCATGTGAAGCACTGAGGCTCTCCTCGCCCTTGTCAGCTCAGCCCACAGGCAGTGTTTGTGCCAAGTCCTTCTTGGGGAACATGGCAAATCCGGGGGTTTGGCACAGCCTGAGTGTTTTGGAGGTTTAGCACTGCACTGGGGGACTCTGATTCCTGGATGTCAGGGCTGCAGACATCCCTCCCAACATGCCTCCCGGGAAAGATTTGGGAGAAGGAGGAGAGAGAGAGGAGATCAGACTTTCAATGAACTTTCCCTGATGGAAAAGGCAAAGCAATTACATTAGCCCTTTTGAATTGTGCTCCTGCTTACCGGGGCGCAAGGCTTTCTCTTTCAAATGCAGATGAAAACACCGGTTGGTGCCTTTCCCTAGGGGATTTCAGGACCGGTGAAGGTGGTGAGGACAGAGCTGTCCTCAGATTTCTGCAGGCTGTCAGAGCCCCCTCTTGGCTTTTGGGGTACAGCAGAGGAGACAACATCTGTGTTCAGTTGTGCTCCAGCACCGGAGCCCACCACAGGCTCCCCAGGGCTTGTAACCCCATGGCTGAGCTAAGGAGAGGGATACCTGGTTTGCTTTGCAAAGCACTCTGAGTTTTATGGATGACAAATAACCACAGAGGAGTAATGCAGAAATGTGTGAATGTCCCAGGAAAGTGGCAGCCCAGGCGAGGTCTGGCCATGGTAAATGCATTGGATGTCGGATGGCCCATGTAAGACACGTCATCTGGGAGAGGGAGCTGCAGGGCTCCTGGCAGTGACAGCAGCGGTGGCCTTGCAGTGTCCTTGCAGAGCCGGGCCAGCAGCACCA
The DNA here is from genome assembly GCF_017639655.2 of Falco naumanni. Classification (NCBI taxonomy): domain Eukaryota; kingdom Metazoa; phylum Chordata; class Aves; order Falconiformes; family Falconidae; genus Falco; species Falco naumanni. The sequence goes on from NC_054054.1 coordinate 117,407,146, forward strand.
CGGGGAGCCCAGTCTGCAAGGCTGTGGGTTTGCACAGAAGCTGCTCTTGGCCATCGTAGCTCAGCTGAAACCCTGCACCAAACCTGAGCAAGAATACCATTGAGCAGATGGGGAGTGGCTCTTAGAACCCAGATACTCTCCCCTGTAACAGATGTTGGCTCAAATCTGGGGCAGCTCCTTCCCTTCAAGGATGCTGATTTTACATTTTGGTCCAAATGCTTACTGCTGTATAATCCTTGGAATTTTTTAATTTTTTTTTTCCCCATGCCACACCTAATGCATGGTACTGCCAAGTGTGTTTTCCCCAGACACATGCCCTAAGCCAGGCAGATGGGCAGACTCATGGCTAGAGTGCATCCATCGCATGGTCGAGAGGCACTTGCCATCTAACGGACGCTGCTTTGCTGTGCACCTGCAGCTGGGTTAGGACTGCTTTGTACCGCAAACCAGCCGTCAGCTGTGTTGAGACCCTGGCCCAGGAGCCACGAAACATGCTCACAGCTGACATGGTTGTATTTATAACTACTGATTGCATCGAGTGCACCTGGTATTGAGGAGAGGCTTTTGGCCAGATGATTTCCACTCACAGCCACCTATGCCGCCTCACTTTTCTAAGCCTGTGGGTTTCTAGTGCTTAATGCCACAAGCGCAGCTTCAGCCTTGTCTTTCATCCCCATTGCTCGTTGTCATCACAGTCCTATGGTCAACTAAAATGTAGGACTGATCCAGCTATGAAAAAAAAAGTTTTGGTTGCTTAATGCCCTAGTCTAATTTAGTTCCCCACACCGTGGCTCAGCATGAAGGAGTGGGGAGACAGGACTGTAGAAGGAAAAAGAGCCAGAAGTGCCACCATAGCATGGCACCAGCTCAGTCCCTCCAGGCATGGAGAATCCACATTGCCCAGCACCCCCCAGCTGCTGTGTATCATTGACTTTCACATAATAAATGGTAGACATTATTTGCTACAGCACAGAGTCTCAGCCCTTTATGTGTATTGCTCCAGGGCACTGCATTTGTCAGTGCAATTGGCTTTCCCACATTTAAAGCAGCAGCTGGAGGTGATCTGGGTAACAGAGACCAAGATAAATACATATGGTGCTAAACAAAAGTTGTGTTCAAGGGAGGAGAGCCCATGTATGCAATTGTGAAATGGTCACATGAAATGAGGCTGTCCTTGTATTCGGTAGAATTTCCCCAGCCTGATTTTGGATAAATGTATCTCTTTCTCCAAAGGGAAATGCTCCAGAAAAGAGCCTGGGAAAGGGAACTGCGAGGAAGAAAGTTGTTTCCAGTTTAGCTGTTCATTTAAGAGGACTTGGCTGGCAGGCACTTGACACCTTACTAGCTTCGTGTACAGAACACTCTTTGACAGCATCAAATAGGTGTCATAAAAAAAAAAAAAAGGAAGTCAGGTGTCTCCTGAAGATGCCAAGTTAAGTGACAGTGGCCACCAGCACAGCGATTTTCAGATATTTTGCACAAGGAAAGCAGCTGGAATTACTAGCTCATACAGCGTGAGCTTTCCAATCTCTGAGATAGTGGTGGATCATGTGAACTAGGGGATGGGAGAAGGGTCTATGAGGGACTTGACAGTAGGTCTGATGGACCTGTGGTTCCGTTATGTTGTGTGTCATTACATTGGTGAGATCTACCTCCTTAAACAGGTTGTGCCCATAGTCTGGGCAGCAGTGATGAGGACAGTGCCATCCTGGCTGTACTGGAGCACCACCACAAGTGTTGTATGGCATATTGAATGTGATCAGTGCCAAAGAGATGTCCTCCTCCTCTTACTGCTTATGTTGAGCACCTCATGTTTACCACCAGGAATAGCTTCACACACTCAAGGCTTTCATGACCTGCAGTCATTTAGTCTTTGACAAAGACCTGGAGTAACAACCAAATGTTTGTCTCTAAGTTTTTGGAATTGTTTCAGAATGGTTGTAGATTCTGTGTAGGGTTTTAGATAACATCACCTCCTGCTCAGGTTGTTCCTCCCTGGCTCCCAGGAGCTAGGTCTCTTCTTTTAGAATTGCCTCCCCAGTAAGTTTTGCAGCTTGTCTTTTGGTGCCGAGGGAGTCACCTTCCTCAAGGGACATGCTTTGCATCTGGACTATGTACACTGCAGTGTGTCAGCACCATATGGACAGCAGCTTACCATGGCACTGAAGGGGGAAAGCAGATGGAGAGTAAAACAGGGAAAAGGGAGAAGAAAATAGTCCTTCTCTGCATTGGGAAAACGTCCTGTACACTATTATTTGGAACTATGCTAAGGCACATGGAAAATAAGGATGTGAATGGTGACAGCCAGCATGGTTTCACTAAGGGCAAATTGTGCCTCACAAATTTTGTGGCCTTCCACGATGGGGTTACAGCATCAGAGGATAAGGGAAGAGTGACTGATGTGATCTACTTGGACTTGTGCAAAGCACTTGACTCTGTCCTACACGACATCCTTGTCTCTAAACAGGAGAGACATGGATGTGATGGATGGACTGCTTGGTGGATAAGGAAAAGATGCTCAGAGGGCTGCAGCACCTCTCCTATGAAGGCAGGCTGAGGGAGCTGGGCTTGTTCAGCCTGGAGAAGAGAAGGCTCCAGGGAGACCTTAGTGCAGCCTTCTAGAACCTAAAGGGGCTGACAACAAAGCTGGAGAGGGGCTTTTTACAAGGGGCAGTAGTGACAAGGCAGTAGGACAAGGAGGAATGGCTTTAAGCTGAAAAAGATTAGATTTAGATTAGATGTCAGGAAGAAATTCTTTGCTGTGAGGGCAATGAGGCGCTGGCACAGGCTGCCCAGGGAAGTGTGGATGCCCCATCCCTGGAAGTGTTCAAGGCCAGGCTGGACAGGACTGGGAGCAACCTGGTCTGGTGGGAGGTATCCCTGCCCATGGTGGGAGAGGTGGAACTGGATGATCTTTAAGGTCCCTTCCAACCCAAACCATTCTGTGATTCTATGACTCTATTGTATCCTGCAAGAACCACTTAGCTATTCAGGGAACTTCTCCTTTTTCTTCTCCCAGTTTCCAGGTAAAGGATTTACCCCAAGCTGTGGAGGCCTTTTAGAATGAACAGGGAGGAAGAAAGATGTTCACATAGCTACGGTTTGCCCTGGTGTTTTGTAGAGGAATGAAGGCAGTGGGTTGATTGACATTGATAATATGCAGCTGTGGCCCTGCTGCAAAGGCAGTGGGTTGATTGACATGGATGATGTGCAGCTGTAGCTCATTCCCACTAAGTGGTTAAATAGCCCTGAGGAGTGTGGGAGAGGTGGTTGGGTAGGAGAGGAAAAGTGTGGTTTGGCTCCTTGAGGAAGGAGAAACAGCACAGACTGTAGAATCTGACTGATAGTAAAAGCCTTGTTGCAGCCTTGCAGGTCTTGCTTGTGCTGTGATGATTGGTGCCCTGTGTGAGGCACAATGAGTTGGTCTCCAGCTGCAAAGGTGTTCTGATTTGGATCTCACATGAGAAGCAGCCTGGCCTTGTAGTGTTTGTTGCTGTGGGCCTTGAAAGGAGTCCAGACCAGCATGAGGAAACAATCATATTTGTTTTGTAAATATCACTCCAGATGTCTGTCTGTGAGATTACTCCAGACAAATGTGCTTTCACTTGAAGTTGAACTCTTGACTTACTACATGCTCCTCTTTAGGTGAGTGCTATGGAGAGGTGCTTGCACAGGGTGGAGGCAGCATGGTCAATGTTTTGCACTGGGATGGGCCTGGCATGCTTTGCTTGACTTAATTTGTAGTTTAGCTTTCTTTATGAAGAAATATGAAAAACAGAATATGTTCTGTTTCATGTCTTTGCTGTCCTCCCTCTCCAGGGACAGCCCTTGTGATAAGCAGTGTAATTGCTAGTGATCCCTTGTCTCAGGGATGTTTGACCCAAAAGCTATGGATGGGACTGCTTGCTGCATTCAGAAGGATGCAGTTGGACCCCTTTGCTCTATCTGAAGTGTTTTGCTTCATCTGAAATGCTTTGGTCTATCTAAGTCTGGATTTTCCTCCAGCTACAGGGTGGTCCTTGAGCAATTATTGAACTAGAAAGTTTTGCAGGTTTCAGAGAACAGAGTTGTAATGCTTGAGAAACTGTCTAGCTTGGACAAACATTCTTTCTTATTGAAATGTGGTTGTGATCCTTACTCTGAAGACACAGGTCATGTGCTTATGGAAGTTTTGTTCCTGTAGCAGCTTTACATTTGCACCAGAATTACTAAAGGAAACCAGTCACTTAGCACATCACCCCAGTAGCTTCAATCTGATCTAAACATCTTTTACCTCTGGAAGGGGAAGCTGCATCCTCATTGCCATGTCCATCTGCTCATCTTGTCTCCCGTCATTGTATGCAAAAGGAGAGCAGGAACCTAATCTAGCAAAAAAACTAACCTGGATGAGAAAAACAAAAAAAGCAGGGAAAAATTTCTGCAAGGTCATTTATACACTAACACACTCACAAAAGAGGCAGGAGAATCATGTGGCTGAGGGCTGAGGAGGCAGAAGGACCACCCTCTTCAGTAGCATCACCCACTTACATCCAATTAATATGACCACAGAACTGCTTTGCTTGGCCTTGATTAGCTTGGTGCAGAAATAAAATTTTAAAAAAATAAAATAAAAAAGCTGTTCCAGCAAGCATAGCTGAGTATCAAATTTGCTAACAGAAGTATTCCCATGGAAGGCAGTGAGTGAGTAAATAAATAGAAATTGCTTTACCTACAGGAGAGTAGTTCATACTGCTATAAATATTATACCCTGCCATATTGCCAGGTTTCAATACCAAAAGGTAGTAAATATTGCATAAGTTATCAGGGGAGTTTCAGTATTGCAAACCACATGTGTTAAAGAAACCACAAATGAGATCTGAAAACAAACATGAGGTTGGATTAAAAAACCCACGGGTTCAAAACAAATAAATGATGTCTTTTTTTTGCCTTTTGCCTTCAGGGCCTTCAAGGTGCAAAGTGCTGTTGTTGCCTCTTCTATACAAAAAGGGAGGCAGTGATCTTTCATTAAAAGGCAGATGAAATTCCTACCTAATCAAATGGTTCAAGAACCTGGGGCTTTAAAGATTGATGATAAAATGCTGTACTTCTGCTAAAACTGAAACAACTGGATACAGAAGCACTTATTTCAGAGGATGCTCATTTTCTGTGGCAAGAGCTACCAGGATGCCACAACTAGCAGCGCTAATTTTAGAGATATAACTTCAGTGGTTATCACAGGATTTCCCAAACTAAGACCTGTTTGAGCAAGCCTAAATACATGATAAATACTGTAACTTATTCAGTGTAGACAGTTTGATTATTTAGAGACTGTTCAATGTGCCAAGGAATTTGGCATACTGAAATCAAGGCAAGTTTCCTGGACTAGTTGGACTTTTAAATCTTCCTAAGGGCAATACTGGACATCAGAGAGATGGCACCCACTTGTGTAGACCTCCACCCTGCTTTCCAAAAAAAGAAAACAAGTTGTTCTAAGCATATCCAGATTTTCTAATTTTAAATAACTTTTTTTTTCTTGAAGAGTAATCAGATTTTCCCAACATCTAAGTTGCTCTGTTACAAACACACAAAAAGAAATTATTTAAAAAAAATAGTTTATCATTTCAACTGTTTTTGAATTGGTCAAGCAGAAAATTTCTGATTATGACATATGGGAAAGGGCTTTTAAATTAAATATTTATTTTTGATAAATTAAAATAAGCAGGCATGAAATATCCAAGGATCTGTGTTTCATGTGAGGGACATAGTAATGCTGGTGTTCAGAGCTAATACATCTGTCCTCAGCTCCTTCAAAGAGCATGTGTCACCTCCCACATCAAGTCTGATAGAATGGAAAACTGCAACAGAAAAGGTAGTTACTAGTAAAAAAGCTAGATTTGGACACTGTCACACACCTGTTTCTACAGAAGTGCTATTTTGAAAGCCACTGTTTAATGTGACTTCAGTTAGACTTAAGCAGATGCTTAAAGTTAACCATCTGCTTAATTGCTGCTAGGATTAGGGATGGGTTTAAATAGAGCTTTTACTTCTTCCTCAACATAGTGCCACTTTTTTTTTTTGCTTTAATAAAGCATTTGTGCCCATGGTTCACTTTAAGGGCTTGAAGAGTGCTAGTGACTTCACTTATATGCTTAAAGTTAAGAATATGATCAGCGGTAGATTGTATCTGGATCTTAATTGTGTATGAAGTACTGGCCCAAAGCCATGTTTAGCAGTTAACAAGCACGCAAACAAGTCTGGTGTCTAGGAATAGAAAATGCCAGAAATCAGCAAAAGGATGAAATAAACTTCAAACAATCAGGACATGCACGTTCTTGTTACTGGTCCCTGGCTGGGAGCTGTGTGATATAAAATCCCTGCTTCTCTGTCCACACGCCCTGAGGCTGGCCATGTCTTGCTGGCAGATTAAGACCAAGTGAATTTCTGTAACTGGAGAGTGATTTAAAACCAATTTATAACTTAAGAATCTGATTATCGTGATCACCCTGTTGGTTATAACGTGGCACATTTATCACTCCTAAGCCAGAACAGAGGCTGGAAAAGCCCTGCTGGCCTCTGGACTGCTCCATGGAAGCTGACAGCCCACCCTCCTCGCTGTGGCCTCCGGGCATCCTCCTGGTTTGCCCTGGGTGAAGGGGTGACACTGATTCTGAGCGATTTGATTCCATGGAAATCCAAATCACACTTTTTTTTTCCTGTGAATTATGCTTGTAGAGTAACAAGCAAGGAGGTTTCTGCACTTACCTTTCTGCTAATTCTTGTGTTTTTTTCAGTATAAAGAGAGCGTAAGACAGGACAGCAGTGTAGAGGGTCTTTGGCTTCTGATCTCAAGGTGGAAGCCCAGTCCGCCCCGCTGGAGAACCCTTCTTGCAGTGATTTCATCCTCACCTTTTTTTTCTCTTTATGAAAGAGGGAAAACCAGGGGGAGGACTTTGTGTTCCCTTTCCTTCTTCCTGCCAATACCATGGGGTTAAAAACGACCATGTGTTTCTTCCAAAGGTATTAGCATAATTATCTCTCCACTCTGAATGTGCAATAGCTGGCTGTGTTCCACAAAAAAATTGCATTTAACTAATCCTGCTTTAGAAACCCATACTATTTATATCTTCTAAAATCAACTTCATCTTCAGAAATGCCCTTTAAAGGACACATTTTGTTCTATTCTGACCATATGTTTTCACAGTGATCTGTGTATTTTAAATGTGTTTCCAAAGGTTAGCATCCAGGACTGCTCCCCCAGATGCTGTTTGTGCATTGCTGTCTAACGTTAGTCATGCAGCCTGCTCAGCTGTTTGATTTTTTGAGCAAACCAGTCCATATTTATCTAATTACTTTGTGTTTGGGAAGTCAGTGTGAAGTTCTTAAACACAGAGGGGATCCCAGGCACTGACTGTCAACACCAGCTAAGTTTGTTCTGTGGGGTTTGCCACCAGCCATGCAGAGCTTTCTCTCCCAGAAAGTCCTTGCTCTTTCTCTTCATCTGGGTTTCATCTATTCATTTTACCCCTGGTTTCTCCTGATTTATGCTGGAACGTGTGAGAACAGGCAGAGCTAAGTAAATTAAAGCCAAAGAAAATCAGAGCAAATAAAAGATGGAATGCTATGGACAGATTTTAAGGTGTAGATCAAAAGTGAGTTCAAACATTCCCATTTGGGGGGGTCACTGTAGTTACTGCTCTTTAAAAGCAGAGGCATTGGCATTGATAAACTCCCGTGCAGGGTATGTCCCTTTTCCAGAGCCTTCTGCTGGTGAGCCTAGCAAGGCTCTGTCAACGTTGGGAAAAGCTGCCCTTTTTGATAGGCCTCATACTCTGTTGCCCACACAGTGGAAAAAAATTCTTCATCAAGAAAACAGCCTTTCCAAAGATGCCTCAAAAGGCATCATTTTCCTTGAAGAGAGAGATTTGGAGCTCTGTGTAACCTTTATCTTCTACTGCAGCGTTGCTGTTTTTTTAAAGTAACATTTTAGCCAAGATTGGGAAATCATCTTGTGGTTTTGTTTTTCTGTAAGTGTACTTTTGTGCTATAGTTGCTCAAAAACAAAAGTTGTATTTTCCTCATACCAAGCTCTTCCAGACGGTTTGGTTTTGCAGTTTGGCACTTTGATGCTTTTGAAAGAGTCAGTGAGTATCTACATAAATGCACCGAGACGGAGACATGTGCTTGTGCGCAGGGAGTTCATGGGTGGGCACGGTTTACAGGGTGCTTGTTCCAGCACTGGTGTAAGGGCTGTGTGGGAGGAAGGGAATCCACCATGAATGAGTGTGTGAGTTTGCACGTGCTTTCGACAGCGGAGACATTTCTGTGAGTGAAGCTGAAGCTTGTACAAGATAGTCCTCCTCATGCTGCCCATTTTTGCTCAGCTATTTGGAGGAAAAGGATTATTTTCCACATGTCTTTTGGTGCAGGCCAGTCAGCTATGCTGGTTTCCCAGAGATGTAACCTCCAGAACTTCAGTGCCCACTGCAGCCGTTCCCACCTGTGGCTGTACGTTCACCTCCTCCTTGAATTCTTACAGTTCCTTTAAGCCTCCATGTCCTATAGCCTTAAAAAAACAAATAAACAATACCCATTGCTGTGAAGCAGTTATGGCTGCAATGCACACATCTGCCTGTTGCAAAGCACAAAGATGAAGAAGTGAAATGACTCCTGTCCCCACTAATGCCCTGCTTTTGTGCCAGGTGGTACATAGATTTACGCATCAGCATCTACATGCAGATAGCACACGTACTCCTATGTTACATGCCAGTAGATATACCTGCACACTCACATTAAAAAAAACCTTGCTGGTAAAACCCAGTTTCTGCAGCAAGGCCATCAGTAAAATCCAAGCTTTCCATTGGGAACTTGCTTAGTCAGAAGCAAGTACATGACAAAAGTCATGTACTTCATACAGAGTGATGGTTTCTGCCATTCCCTTCTTTCTAGTAGACCAAACTCTTCCTGTAGCTACATACAAGTACTTACAGTTTAGAAAGACTTCCTTTTTGACTGTAAAAACAAGAGGTCAACAAGTAGCAAATGACTGACTTGAAGTTCCCTGTGAAATGTTAACTCATACAGTTTTAAGTTACTTCTAAATAAAATATGCCTTAAGCACAGTTTGAACAGAGCAGCTCTGGGCGTGAGTCACTGCTGTCCCGCGAGGGAGGGACGTGTGTGGCACCTGAGATGTGAGGAACACCAGGCATGAGTGACAGCCCCAGGAGATGGGCAGGGTAGGCATTGACCGGCATCCAGGTCACCCAGACTCTTCTGTCATCTCTGCCAGGGGGTTCCTGCAGCCAAGAGCACCGTGCAGGTCCTGCTGACCAGCCTGCGGTGGCTCCAGGTGTCAGAAGCAGCAGCCTCCTGCCTGCCCCTGCTGTGCCAGCAAGCCCCACAGCAACCGTGCCAGCAGTGACAGCTTCAGCCTCCCTCGGTGCTGCTGCCCAGGAGGGTGCAGAGTGGGGTGGGCCGGGGGGGAGCCGCTGTCAGGGGGTGCTGGGGCACCCCTGGGAGGCTCTGCTGGTGTAGGTGAAACCCCAGGGCACACCTCGTGGGAAAGGCCTGGAGGAGGCTGGGTCAGTCAGTCAATCAAAGCCTTTTGAAGTTGCTTCAGTTTCTTGTTCCTTAAGTTTCAAACACCTGCAACATGATGTGCAAAAGTGTTGAGCTCTAGTGAGCTGCCCCAGGCAGGGTATGCTCATGCCACTGCACCCGGCAGGGTTGTGATGGACAGTAACAAGCCTGGGGTTGAGCTGGGCTGGGGGAGCATTTCCAGTCCTCCTTGTGTTACTGCGTGGCTGCAGAGAAGTGATTCCACCTGCTTTCTTCATCTTCCCCACATGTGAACCAGGAACAGTTGCACCTGCTTTACCTTCCCCACAAAAGAGGTATGATTAATTAGCATCTGATTTATGCTTGCAAAATCCTATTAAAAGTCCCCTGTGTGATCTGAAAAATCTGACCTGAGTGTTCCACAGCTGTTCCTTAAAAGTACTAAAACCTTGCAGATGCGAGTACAATTGCTCTCTGGCTCAGCCTAAATCTGGGGCTGATGGACCCCACCCCACCTGCGATGGGAGGCTGGAAGCTGTTTGTGAGGCTTAGATGAGTGCTAGAGGAAAGCCTGCATGGAAAATAACAGTTCCATAATCAGTGCAGGATTTGGATGGTGTGGGATACTAAAGAACAGGGCCATTCACCGCTTAATGAGGATTAAAATAACTCTTGAGTAGCTGCCTTATTCCCCGAGCATCCTGTTCAATGAATGAGTCACAGGATTACAGTTGAAAAATAGGCTAGAATGGTAGAACAAAAACCTGACATAAGGAATATCAAATTAAGGGTTTGGGGACAGCCTTTAATCTGGCATTTGCAACCCTTTTAATGACTGACATGCTGACTTTACTAGTAGCTTAATTTTGGGTTTTGTCTTGCGTGCCCCTTGCTACAGTCCCTTTTTTGGGGGTCAGTTCATTTAGTTATCGTTAGCCAGGTGCAGGAACACTCTGCAAGCAGGATATGCACAGCCTAAAAGTATAAAGTAATTAGTTATTGGCTAACGTACATGAAAGACAGCTGGGATTTAATGATCTATTAGGCTAAGTATTCATATGCTCATCACCTGTGATAAGGCACTGCAGAGTCCTGGCTGGCTGGGTAAGCCTTCCTGAGCAGAGGACTGTGGCTTGGCCTCCCCAGTTGCCTGGGAGGACCCCCAGTGCTGGAAGCTGCCATCTGTCACCATCTCAGTCCATCCTAAACTAAAGGGAAAAGCTTTTGCAGAGCAAAGGACTGATGCCTGCTCCCCTTGCCCGGGCACCCTGCTCAGCTTTGCTTGACCAGCACAGCAGCAGTTAAAGGATATTTGCTCAAGGGTTCCCCTCTGGACTGCAAATTATAAGTAGAAAATGCCAGAGGGGTGCAGGCGGATGATAAATGAGTAGTTATATGCTGGAAGTGTTTACGTTCTCATGGCTAGGTTTTTGGTCTGCTTTCCTCCTTGCCTTTGTGGTCTGCATTTCTTTCAGTTCCTACAGCCTGAAGTCTTTTGTCGTCTTTAAGTAGTCTGGAAGATTAGCTGTTGAAAGGGATTTTCTCCGTGTTAGTGTGGATGCCGAACAGTTATCTTGTCATCAAAAAAATAAACCGCTTGTTGCATCCTTCTCTGAAAACCTTAGCTGGGGAGTAAAGGTTGAAGGTAGGCAAACGCTGAGGTTGCTGAAAAGACCAGAGGGGCAGAAGGTGAAGAATTGCATTTCACAGGCTGATTGATCCTGTTCAGTCCTTTTCTTTTGTCCTGTTGACTATAGGTTTCAGAGCAGTTTCTAATGTTTTAAGAAATGCTGTAAAACTAATGCAAAATATTGCATGACTGTCAGAACCGTCATATATCTGTAATATAGTTGGCATATATTAAAAATATCCTTGCTTTGCAGTTTTTATAAGGAATTTTATTAGGGAAGACAGGCTGGAAAATACAGCATTTTCTTTCCATATTCTGACAGTTGATATTTTTTCCATTATAGAACACAATAAATCTAGGTTTTATTAACAATAAAAAAGATACAAAATCCCTGAGACTGAAAAAATACACCCTAGAGAAGACTAAAACCAAGTACCAAAGGAAAGGTTAAGTCCTTACACAAAAAGATTGTTTCTTAAGAGGATCTCCTGGGCAAGATGTGCAATGGGAACTCTTTGGGGACTATTTAGTTTTCTTCAGCAGTTACCTGGGGTTTTGTACCTCGAGACAGCTGCCTGAGCCCTGACTCCAGGCACAGCAGAAACCACCTCATCCTGCAGGACACGCCTGGTCTGACCAGGGTGTCAGGACCTGAACACCCCTGGCTGTCTGCATGCCTTCCCCCCGGTTGCAAAGGGGCTAGGAGCACTGGTTTCCCTTCTGCCAGCAAAATGTCTCGTTCTTTCTGCTGGTTGTTGTATCTGATCTCTCCCCCAGCTGTGCTCAGAAATTTCGTATTGTGGTCTGGCAATTCAGCGCACTGTGAATCCTTTATTTCCCTAATGGAGTTTCCTCCTAAATAGCTTTGAACTCAGATCTTTGTCTCTACAATAGATATGCTTCTGCCTAACTGGCACTTCACAATTAACAACATTATCTTGTTAAACCTGAAGAGGTGCAGGATGGCTCAGCCATCATTTTAAAGCTTTTTATTGCTTAGAACGTGTTTACAATAGGCTACAGAAGTGGGAAATGGTGCTGCATTCAGATGCCTGATTAGCTCAGCCACATGAAAATACCAATAACTCAGGGTTTGACTATTTTGGATGCCATTTTTTAAGCAGTAGCCTCAAAGCACCTGAGTTTTTTTCGAGGGGAAAAAAGGGAAGGGGAAAGAGAAAGTACTTGGGATGAAATGGAAAGCTGATCAGAACCAGAAGACAGTAGTTCCTATTCATGTAGACACAGGTGCCTTCAGTGAAGACAAAATTCCACCCAGGAGTGAGGTTGTGTAAGTTGACTGGACCGGAGTAGTCTGTGTTTTCAGGAGAGAGCAGCCTCTGTTGTTTCCCTTCTGGAACAATTAACGTGTCCAAGCTACATCTGCTACTGCTTTAAACGCTTGCATTTCACACACACGTGTCTCTGTCTCTGTGTAACCTTTTATCTGACAGCTCCTGCAGTGTGTGAGCAGCATTAGTTGAGAAGAAGACAAACAGTTTGGATGTTTTCTGTGATTCGATTTGTAAATCAGCTTTGCTGTAGGCAGGCTGGAAGTCCTTGCTGTCCTTAGCTACCTTGTATGACTGCACCCTACACCTGGCTGAAACCCAGAGGGACTAGCACAGGAACTACACGGTACTATACAACCCATGTGGAAGGATGGAGACCTCCTTGGGGAAATAGCTGACTTTCTAAGGCTTTCAGGGGAGAAGTACCAGCAGGACAAGGGCAGATGTACTCAGCACTTGCTGCTCTCTACAGCTACCTGAGAGAAAGTCAAGAGATGGCCTCAGGTTGTGCCAGGGGAGGTTTAGATCAGATATTAGGAAAAATGTCTTCACTGAAAGGGTGACCAGGCATTGGAACGGGCTGCCCAGGGAGGTGGTGGAATCACCATCCCTGAAGGTATTAAAACCGTGTAGATGTGGTGCTTAGAGGCATGGTTTACTGGTGGTCTTGGCAATGCCAGGTAAACGGTTGTACTTGATGATGGTAAAGGTCTTTTCCAACCTAAATGATTCTACAATTCTAAGTGGCTGTATAGCAATATAGTCATGCTCAATGAACTTATCAGCTGCAAATGTCAAGGAGAGGTCATCAAAAAAATACAACAGGTTCATTACTACCTAGTTTACAACTTGGAAAAAATAGATGTCATAACTTATAAATGAGGTAATAAGTGGTCGATAAAATAACCAATAAATTATGTGATGGACACCAAGCTGAACATGAGCAAGCAATGCACCCTTGTTGCAAGGAAGGCCACCAGCATCCTGGTCTGCTGTTGGAGGAGCGTTGCCAGCAGGTCAAGGAAGTGCTCAGTACTGGTGAGAAACATCTGTAAGTGCTGGGACCAGGTATGGACTCTGCAATACAGGAGACACATGGACAAATTAGAGTGGGTCCAGTCAAAAGCCAGGAAGATGTTTAAGGTACTGGAGCATCTGTTGTGATGGGAGAGGCTGAGAGCTGGATCTTTTCAGCCTGGAGAACAGAAGGCTCAGGGGGATCTTATCAATGTATGTAAATAGTATTTATGTGTAAGTAAAGAAGATAGTGAGGCTTTTCTCAGTGGTGCCCAGTGACAGGGCAAGAGGCAATGAGCACAAAGGGTAATCCAGAAAATTCCACTTAAACATAAGAAAAAACTTCCTTAATGTGCAGGTGGTTGAACACTGGAAGAGGATTTGCAGAGAAAATTTGGAGTCTCCATCCTTGGAGATACTCAAACCCCTAATGAGCACGGTCCTGGGCAACCGGCTGTAGCTAACCCTGCTTTGAGCAGGGCGTTGGACTAGATGATCTCCAGAAGTGCCTCCAGCCTCAGTGATTCTGTGCTTTTTATGAACTTGATAACAGAAAACCAGCCATAGGAGAGAAACAGTAGTTCTCATGGACAGACATCCCTGATGTACACCGTACAAACCAGCTGCCTTTGCAACCAAAACCCCTAAAGATTCTGCAGAGACTGCTCCAGATCTGTGTGTCTGGCAGCTGCAGTGGCCCCACTAGAATGACTAAATACCAGTAATATTCGAAGTACATTTCTGTTTGACAATGTCATGAACAAAATCTGAATAAGTCTATACAGACTGCCCCAGACCGTAGTCCCACAGCTTTTCAGAAGCACAGAATAATTAGGTTATCTAAAAGAATAATTGAGTTGTTGCTTGATAAGCCTGATGATCTAGACATGTATACATGTGGAAGAGTTTTCTAGTAATAAATTGGTTTCTTAGTCACACCAAAAAAAATATGAAAGATCTAAAAGGAGTCAAAGCCAGATGACTCAGTTAAGACCTAAATGGTATTGCTGATTTTGGTAAAGGAGACCAGAAATACTGCAGCTCTTTCTTTCAGACATGTATCAGACATATCATCATATACAATCTTTTAAAATCATGTTACTGAAAAGGTCTGTTTAAACTCCAGAAAGAGTCAAAACCTAATGCAGAAATTAGTGAGTGGGGTTTTGTGTCATGCTTGCTGGGAACTAGGTGAAAAGTGTCCCATCTGATCCCATATCTCTGAAAATCCCTCCAGACAGCTACAGGGATTTCAGAAATACCCAATTTTTAATGTGCCATCCATCTTTTGCTCTAGTTTTCATATTAAAGTGAAATTAGACTATATGGAGGAACAGAAATGGAAGTAAAGTCATGGAAGCAGTTACTGCAGGATTTTGGCTCACTAAAACTAGCCAGCAGTGGAGGATCCAAAGGGAAATTCTAACGTAGGTGACCTGTATGCCGCTTATTCAAGGGCACTTCAGGCATTTATCTGAACCAGGTCTCTTTTCAAGGTTTGCTCATCACATACTGGCAGCCAGGCTAATATCCCTTATATTTTCAGCTGTCTGTGTATATAACGTTTATTTTCCAGATGGAGAAGTAACTAAGCTAAGGTGTCTAGCCTGTTGTCATCCAAATAAACAACCTCTGACTTTAATCCTGGCTGTGCATAGACACTCAGCATGCTGTGCAGGGAGATGAGTTTCCAGCGAGATAAAGTAGCAGCCAACATGAACTTCTCAGAAACAAATCATGTCAAACAAATCTTATTTTTATTTTCCACTGTGTTTTGTGGCCAGGAGGAAGCAACTTATATTAAGGATCATGACGTTAGCAAGATTTTCAGTAGTTTCTGGGAAAGTAATGTGAGACTAATTTGAGAAGCATGTTCTGAATGAACCTCTATGGGGTAGGTGCCACAACAGCTGACTAAACACAAAAGGTAACTAAATATCCGTAGGAGGCTGAATTGATGTGGTTCTGCATTTAGCCTTTTTGTTACTGGTGGAAAAGGAATTTGCTTATTAAATTTGCAGATGATATGAAGATTGGATGACCATAAGTCTATTAGAGGATGGGATTGGAATTTAAAATGTTCTTGACAAATTGGATAAATAGGCTGAAAATAAATTGATTAAGTGGAGAAAAATGCTATGCATTGGACTGAAACAGGAATACTAAAAAGCTTTGTATATGTTGGAGAACGATTTGACAGGTAGCAGTTCTCTGGAAAAGCAATAAGGAATCATGAAGTATCACAAACTTTGTGAATCAGGCAAAAATAATACCATGCAAGTTTGTGTGAACAAGAGTAGATGACTGGGAAAAACCCAGCCACTCCACCCTGTACTGGTAAGGTCTCTCCTCAGAAACATGCCCCAGACTGCGCCCCAGACTTGAGAAGGATGTAGGTCAACTGGAGAGAACCCAGGAGGCTAGAATAACAATAACCGAAAGCAAAGCAAGTTTTATAGGGAAACATAAAGGAAATGGCATTGTTTAGCCTGAAGAATGAAGTTAAGAGAACACATAGCAACAGCTTTGTCATAAAGAGCTACTGCAGAAATAAAGGGGATTTTCTCCATGTCCCTGGTAGAGAAGAAAGAAACAATTGCCCTAAAATGCAGTAAGAAAGACCTAATGAAACAGATCTTCTGGGGAGAAAGTGAAATATCAGTGATAGGTTTCTAAGAACAGCAGACTAGATGTCAAACTAGCCCATCCTGCACTGGGAGAGCATGAGGTGCAAGAAGATTTCTTGAAATCTCTTCTCACCCTACATTTCCATAATGGGTTGTAAAGATCCAGACAGAGTTCATTCCTTCTTGAAGGCTTGTCTGGAAGCTAGAGATGATAGAAGCCTATCAGCAGTCACTTCTTTAATGGTTTTATTACAGTGAGAAAGAGAGAAGGTTGTTTTCCCACCCAAATGGTAGTTACTAACCTCAGTGCTAGATCCTTCCTCCTACTTGGCAGCGCAGCGGATTTAATGCTGAATGCACCAGGTCTTACAGGATTCCCACTTCTCAGGGGAAAAAGATCTAGAGCCCATGTGCAGCTATTTAACTCTACTCCCTGCATTTATGAGGCCACTTATTTGATCTTTCCCTGTACTCGCACAGGACATTGTTGTTGTGGTGTGGTCACAGTGGGAGAGACTGGTTTTTGTATAGCTGGGGTTAAGATGCGGAAAACTTCTGTGCTGGATGGAGGGGGAGCAGTGGAGTAGGGGCTGCGGGTTCCAGCAGCTCCCAGGAACACACTGCTGATGTTGGTACACCAGCTGTGGTTTGGTCCTGTCTGGACACGCTTCTTACCTTTGCAGATAACTCTAATTTGCAGGCTCAGCAGAAGGGGAGCAGCTTCCCATTATCATGTTCTTCGTGCATCTGGAATTTTAAGTGAACTACATAACAGAATCTTCTGCTTTCTTAAGCATTTTCTTCTCCTTTCTTTAATCATGCTGAGATTTCCTGTGAATACTGTGAGCTGTAATTATCATCTGCAGATCGTGGGTATGCTAAGCTGTTTCTTAAAGGAGTTTTTTTTCTGTGAATTTCAGATGACCAAGAACAAAATTATAATCACCTGATACTAAACAGTGCCACCCAGACACCTACACATGGTAAGAGAAAACAAAGAGCAAAATTACACATGTTGTAACTTTCCTCTGCCAGCCAGTAACATTTACTGGTATCAAAGTATGTTTAATGTTAATAGAAATGTTCCTATGGCAATGATGCATGAATGATGGTTTCCATTAACATTAAACGTGGGACCATATTTTTAAATGGTGTGCACAATGAAATATGGCCTAGTCTTTTACAATTTTACCTGTCATCCTTGTGTTTCCTCACGTCTGATTGCTCCTTTCCCCCTTTTACATCAGCAAAGTGCTGTTAGATTTAACTGGCCAAAACGGTAAAAATGATAACCAAAGAAAAGCCCATCTTATCAGCCAAGCCACTCAGCTGATAGTGCTGCTTGTGCATATTTCTGAGATAGGTTAGGACAATGAACATGGGGCAAGCACTCCTGAGCTGACATGGTTTTGGCATAACAATATGTGGCCAGAGTTTGGATTTGCAACTAAATCCATGCTGCCCAGCCAACACTTGCATGGGTCTGCTTGTCTGAAGCCCCTGATCCACTGCACAATGTCTCTCTGGTTTCTAATATGCAGGATAGGTAAAGACCACAAAGCGATTCAGGACTCCATCTGCCCACTTTCATAAACAGAAGCACCTCTTTCTCAACCAGTTCCAGGGGTTGCTCTCACATCCTTCCAAATCCCCTTTATTTTACTATGGAAACGTGATGTTTCTCTGACCCAAGGAAGTTATGAAACCCAGAGCACCTTTCATGTCCCTAAACCCAGCACGGGGTGGACCAGCACTAACTTATTCCCGTAACCTCAGAAGTGACACCTCGGGAGATGCCTGGGGCAGCCTGTCACCACCACATAACCTGTCTGCCCATCCCTCCAAAGGGTGAGAGCAGCCCTTCCAGAGTTCCTCCAGAGCTTCCCTGGGTCTGGTCTTTGCACCCAGACAGCATCCTAAGTGTCAATACCCCTTCTGTGCTCTTGCTGAGCTCTGAAGAAACCATGATTTTCATGATTTTCATTTGTCTTACCTCTGCACGTGGTTCAGCATGTTTATTGGCATCTCTCTATCCAGTCCTCCTGACCTAACAAACTTGGGGATGCCCCATGTCAATCTTTAGCCAGTTTCAAGAGTTCAGACACTATTTGAAGATACTCCTTTTCCTTTCCCTTTGTCTCCACCATCTTATCCCAGCCTGTAGATGTTTCTTCACTTCCTCCATGGCCAGAAACCCTGCCCCTCTCTGCTCAGCCCTGGCCTCCCAGCCCTCCTCTGCCCTAGCTCCTACCTCCTTTTGGTTTCCTTGGCCTCAGACTGGCAGCAGAGGGTGGCAGCATCTCCCTCCCTGCATCCTGGCAATCACAGACCCCGGTCAGATCACCTGCAGCTTCCTGGCTCCACTCAAATCCAGACCAGTCACTGCCACCCAAATCAGTGGTCCCCCCATCTCTGTCCAACCTCTGAGTGAACCCTCAGGTCTCTGCTTTCTTCTCCCATCTGCTGGTCCCTTGTCTTGGTCTTGTCCTTGTTCTTCCCTCCACCCTTTTACCCTTTGAATGTGATATATTCTTCCAGCATTTGCAGCTGGAACCTTCCTTCTGCTGGGGAGCCAGTAAGTGATGGGCAAATATCATCTTAATATACACGTCTTGCAGCTCTGAATCTCTGTCGTCTTTGTTATTCTTTTTGTTCTGGCTTTTGTTTTTAATTCTGCAACTTCATCCTGATAACTATTCTGGAATTGATTATTGTGCATTTGTGCCCTTGTACAGAGATTTTTGTGCTGCTTGGCTGCAGAAAAGGGTGGAAGAACAAATGCCCTTGAAAAGGTCACCTGAAACCTTTGGTGTTTCTGCTTCCTGGAGGGTGGGTCAGGCAGCTCCATGGCCTGCAAGTTATTTTAAGTTTTAAGACTACGTTATTAGGGTGGGTTGTTTTTTTTTCTGTCTCCCAAAAAACACAGGAGAAATAACGTCAGCTTTAAACCTGGCAGTAACGCGGGAGTATTTACTGAACCTGAATTGACAGCCTCAAATGATCTTTAGACGACTTATTTTGTTTCCTTTTTTACCTTCCTGAGAAAAAGAGAAGAAAAAGATGGAGTAAGAGGGTTTGTAATTGCATCGTCTTCTCTCCGGTGTTACTACTTGTTCAAATGTAGCACGTGCTGGGCTCTGAGAGCTGCCCCAGCAGAGCCAGGTGGGTCCCGTTTACCCGTGTCGCTGCCCAGACGTTTTAACGTAGCTCCGTCATCGGGTCCCTATTGCACCGAGTAACTCAAGGTAACAACATGTGCTAAAACAGTTAAACTTCCTTCTGGCCCTCACAGATGCTTTTCATTTTAATGTACTTGAAAGACCAAAATCAAAGCAGATACATTCACAGTCTGGATTAGAAACTTTCACTTTTTTTCTCCACTCGTTTCTTGCATTTACTTTCTCTCAGTAGTTGTACAAAGTGACTTGAATGATCTGACTACAAATAACCGCACAATTCCGAGTTATATTTTATTCCTAAGTTATCCATATGGCCATGGACACTTTTGTTCGTGATATTCATTTGTGCTGTTGCTGGTGAGCCATTGCTTGGTGAGTCTAAAAGATATTTGGACCTTTAAAATAAGGCACCAAAAGAGCTTGCTGCATGCATAGTACTGCTGAAATTCTGAGATAGTTCAGCAACACCACAGATTTAGTTTAATTCCCTTCCTTGGTAGGACATGGACTGCATTTTCTGTGTGATCATGCAAATTTGTAGGTGGATGGGGGTTGCCTTTCTGAACACCACGTTCATGAACTCTGTCCCTTAACCTATCTCTAGCACCCACCATGCAGTGACGCCACCTGAAAGGAGCAGAAGAGGGAAGGAAGCGAGTGTGAGGCTCAAGGCATGCCCTGTGTTGCATGTGGCCTGAGTTCAGCTCACTCTTAACTGACATAAAACAAGCAAGAAAAGGTTTTCAGGCTACCAGCACAGAGCAAGCAGGGCAGTGGCTGTAGGTGGCATGCCACCAAACAAACACTTCAGCCCAAACAGCCAGAGAATCCCTTCCCTGCTGGGAGGAGCTCCCTACAGTATCCCTGAGATCTGCCCCATCCAGCAGGGATGCACTTGGCATGGTATATGTGAAGGGAAGTGTGAGCTGTTGAAAACTGGAATAGCTGTCGGGATGAGAGCTCAGCTGCTCTGGACTTGTGATCTCTCTCCTATCTCCTACTGTCATAGGAACTTCACCAGTTTCTTACCTTCTCCTATAATTCCCCTTACAATGAGTCTCCAAACTCGTATAACCCAGTGCTGGGCAGCAGAGGCTTTCTACAACCTGCCTGTGGCAGACGTGGGGCTCAGGGCTCCGCAGGAGACCTCCTCGTGGCGGAGGGATGGAAGCCAAGTTCCCTGTGCCCCCCTTTCCCCTTCCTGTACTGGCTAGTCTTTTGCAAAATGTAAGCAAATGGCACCAAACCATTCATTTCCCCAAAGGTTTTGGGAATCCTAACAGGACCGTAGTGTGCGGGAGTGATTGGGGTTCGCAGTGGGGCAGCCGTTCCACCAGGCAGCGTTCTGGGGGCACCTCGCTGCACCCCTGGCAGCAGCGCTGTCTTTGTTCAGCTGAGAAATGCAGAGGATGGTGAACGGCTGTTCCCATGGACCGACGCTGCCCGTGTCCTGCTCCCTGCGGATGCCACTGCCGCGGCCCCTCCAGCAGCACACACGATGTCCATCGGCACCGCATGCCAGTGCGCCCTCGTGTTGCTGGGGCAGTTTTTTACCTGCAAAGAAACAAATGAAAGGGGATAAGGACAACCTATTGCTCACAAGGAATCGGGAAATAAAAAAACCAAGCAGATTTGCCCTTAGCTCTCCGAGCGGTTCAGCTCCAACATCAGGTTCCCAGGGTTAAAGCCCCCCAGACCCTCTGCTTTAACCTGCCCTGGGGGGTTGTCACTCTTGCTGCGCAGCCTCTGGATGCAAAGGCGTTTGTGCCCATCACAGTGCTTGTGTGGCTGTGAGATCACCGGTGTGATTACACTGAACTCTTCTGTTGCAGAAAGGAATAACTATTAATTAATGGTGGGATTATATATAATCTGTTCTGTCAGGCTGCTATGATTTAATTAGCATAGTGCTGTTCACAGCGCAGTTAATAGAAAGAGAGAAGAAAGTCTCCCTTTCCTCCCTGCCTGGCTGGTGCAGAGGATTTGCAGAGGGGCGAAATGTATGTCTGTCCTGTTCTGGGAAAATGTGATGTGCTGGGGAAGGCAATTCCAATGGAGATCAAGGGGAATGACCACAGGCAGTGAGGCTGTCAGCCTGTGTTCTGCAATACCAGGATTTTATTTCTGATGTTGTTGAAGGCTCTGAATTAGCCAGCAAGACTTTGAGTATCCCACATCTTAAAGTTAGTCGATTTTCTTCTGGTGTTGATACACGAAACGTCCCATTACGGAGCTATCTACAGTCCCTTAGAGACCTCAGCCTAAATTCTGCTTTCAGTGACAGACTTCAGACCTCGCTTCCACTGAAATCAGAAGAATGGTGTGGGTTTCCCTAGCTCTAGACTTTAGTCCTACATCAGCTGCAGATTTTAGCTGCAAATGAAGAACTCTACAGCATTTTTTGGAAATGTGGGTTTGTATTTAAAAGGTGAATGTGAGCGCACGGTTGCTACTTTCTAAGCACAAGCAAGTTTTACATATGAAACGCAAGCAAATCTTTAGATACATTAATTTATCTTGCGTAGCTATTCAGTCTTTATACAAAATAAGCACATAAAATTTTTGTCTTATAAAAGCATTAAAATGGGGGGAAAAAAGAAACTAGGGGCACAAAACAGAACTGAGGCAGTGTAGCATTAGCTACAGGGATATATGTTGACTGCCTGGGCTCAGTTTCTGTAAAGTTTATTATTTTTATGGCTACTGAAGTTTAATCTCATTATATTTAATGCGTATTTAATTATGCTAACCAAAAGAGTTTTGTATAAACATTTTTTAATCTATATAAATAACAAGAACATTGCTAAATAATATAGTTGGTTATCAGGAGGTTCATATCATAACTTTTATGTCAGTTCATTGCATTTGATAGTCATGTCACAAAATGTGGCAAACCACCATAAGCAACAAATGGCTTCACATCAAGTTTTTAATTTGGCCAAGTGTTTTTCCATAGGTGATGTCTGTGCTTGCTCTGATGGAGGCAAATTTCATTTCGTAGCTGTACCCATGTGAACTTTAAACAAATTCCTAGATACATATGTATGCATGTGTGTCTCTCTTATATTCCTTCCTTCTTTCTTTTGTTGCTTTTTCTCTTCTTTTTATTCAACCATCCTTTCTCTTTCTTTTCATTCTTCCTTCTTTGCTCTCTTTTCTTTCTTGTATTTCCTTCTTTTCTTCACTTCAAAAATCCAGGGCATCTTCCTTCCTACACAGTAATAGGGCTTTGGGGGATATATTGCTGAAATAATTCTTGCATCAATTTTCTAACATCAGACCAGAAGCTTCAATTTGGGACAATCCCAGAAGATATGAAAATGACTCCCTGTACTGTCACATCTCCTCCAGCAATTTGTTGAGAGTTTTGTGTCTATTGTGTTTAAGACACTGTTTACAAAATCATAACAATTAAGGACTATTTAAATTAGATTTATCCCCAGTAGAAATATATGTGAGGAAATTAGAAGATAATCAGATCTCTAGAATATAACCTACAGAACAAATAGATACATTATGTACACTGCTCTTCCTGCAAAGCAGCAGGGCTTTAATGAACGGGGGAAGAGAGATGAACCAGGTAAACCCGACAGGACTGGGCAGCCTCGTGCCAGCATTCCGACTGTGCAGTTTGGGATTGGGATGGGGATACCAGCTAGCGATTCAGCTGCTTTGCCCACCCACTTTGCAAAGTGAAGTGCGCAGATTATTGTGCTGCAATACAGCTCCAGTTACACAATTACAAAGCAGATTGGAGAAAAGTCGTTAGTGACTCGGGGTCGCCACTTACCTGTCTTGACCTGAGACGTTGCTAAGGGTGCCCTACAGTGCAGAGCCAGCGTGCAGGGAGGTGCTGCTTTGGGGGGCCACGCTTAAGCTACAGTGACGTGACCACCCTCTGATGACATGTGTGCTGACCTGCCTTTATTCAGTGATGTAGAGGGCAGGCAACAGCCCTGTGGCTGAGAACAGATAAAGGACTTGAGTGGCAGCTTTCCTGAAAGTGCTCAGCACTGAGGAAGCTGCTCTTTGCTTCTTAGACCAAATACATTGTGAGTTTGGACCAAGGAATCTCTCTTTCCATGGTCTCAGTATGGCAGGGCTAAAACAGCCTCTCAGCATGAGGTGCAGCCCATCTGCTGAGCATGAGGGCCTTCACTTGCAGACAAATACTGTTCTGCCACCCGTGACATGGCCCATGTTCCAGCCAGCAGGTGACTACCATACCATAAATAAAATGCTGAACCTCATGGGGTAAAACTCAGCTGTGTAACTGTGCCTCCACCCTCATCTGTGAAGGGAGCCTGAGGAGCTTCTCTCTGTGGCAATACAGTTGTTGAGCAGGGGGCCAACACGAGCCAAATAACTCTGACACTGGCCTCAGGTTCCTCTTACAGAAGTGGAAGATCTCAAACCATAAGCAAGGAGAAGCAGCGTCTTTATTCCTATTGAATGTGAGACGGGTGAGAAAGACCAAAAGTTCTGGAGGCAAAATCACAGCGTCATGAACATCAGAACATGTAAAACGGCTCAGACAAAGTGGGGTTTGCCATTTACATTACTGGAAGTGCCATGGGTGCGGAGCTCCCTGTGTTCCCCCGGCAGGCTGGGGGGGTCCGTGCACTGCCCTCAGCCTGCTGGGAGCTTGTGCCTCACCCTAGCCCCAAAGGGCTGTTAGGAGACCGTCCCACGTGGCCTGTTCAGGATGGATGGTTTGTTTATCTCAGCAGCTTTTTGGCTTTACCTTTACCTTTTTTTGTCTGCTGCCAGGACCAAACATGCAGATGCATCTTCCTTTTTGAACCAGCTTCCCCTCCATGCAATGGCAAGCTCTGAGCATGAGGCACTTGCAGTGGTGGGATGAATTGACAGCCTGATGGTTTTCAATTGCACGGTCTCAAATTGAGCAAGAATTAGTCCTAGTCCCAGTTCTGCACAGTTGTACATGCTGGCTGCTCTGGTGCCAGAGCTGCCTGTTGTTTTCTGCATCCCCATGAAAAGGCAGCAAACTCAAGAAGTGAACATGTCTTCTGCTGTGATTGCTAAGTGCAATTCTACTTTCTGTAGTTTTTCCTTTGATTTTAATTGGCAACATTATTCCTTCCACCCTGTGCTGTAGCGTGTAGCTATGCTACATTCAGTTAAGTACTTTGTGTACTCAGAAGCATCTTCATGTTAATAGCCCCAAGGTGATATGATTCAGGTACATTATTATGTTGTGTGTATATATTGTAGCATTTAAGGGCATTAGCTTGCAACGTGCTGGTGTATCTCATCCTCTTCACGTCTTACCCCTTCTGATTGCTGGCCAGTTCTCAGCCAAGAGCCCTGGAAGACCTAATCTTCATAATCCTGCTATGCAGCATTTTTTTATCACTGACTGAATTTAAAATCCCACCTCTCCAGCTCATATAATTGAGGGCAGCTATTCACTGGAGAGCTGCTGATTTACACCATGGAGGATCTGACCTGAAAACGTATAAACTTCTTTGAGATTCTTCATGAGAGATGCAAAAGACTATTAATAACAGTGCTTGTAACATCAAAAGAAGTGTGAAAACACAGATAGTTCTCCCCACAAACATTGAAGGTATATGTAATAAATCTTAATTTGAGCCTGTGAACATCAGTTCTTTGCCTGCTGTAACAGTATGTCACTTCCAGGATGGCTCAAGAGGTGCAAAGTCTTGGTACAGGCAGCTGCCAAATGTCATCAGCTACTGCCAGGTTTTTCTGAGGAGTGTGGTCCTGTGTAAGAGCTTGTATCGGAACTGGAGAAGACTTTGTGTCTGAGCCTTCAAATGGCTGAGCAGAAGGCAGTGCTGGTGGAGCAGTGTGTGCTTTGACAGAGGACTGAAGCTATGCTGAGCTGAAGCTGAGCAGCAGAAGGCTTGGTTGTATCAGCTTCTCCTAGGTGACATTGTTTGCTTTCTCTGGGTGAATGTTTTAAAAGGCATCTGTTGAAATGTCTTGCAGAATTCACACAACATATGTGCAGACTCATATGCAAATATGGAGCACATCCCTTTTGCCACTTGAGCTTTGTTTAAAACTTTGCCATAAATTCACTTTTTTTTTGTCTTGGGTATCATCTGCTCCTGTCCTTGTACATGAAAGGTTCTGCGCCTCGTGTAAACACCCTTTGAAACAGAAACTCTCTTCCAAGAACAGGGGCAGAGCAAGACACTTCAAGAAGACTGGAGGTCTAATCTCCACAAGTCTCCAGCTTTAGAAATCCTGAAACTGCCTCTGAGCCCTGTGCTTGCAGAAAGTTTGCAAAGCACAGCCAGCGAAACGAGGCTCGCTCGTGACTTAGAGGGACTTTTGTTCCTTTATAGATTACCAAACAGTGGAGTGGGTGCATAAAGCGACGGAGCAAACCTGTGTTCGCGCTCAGAGGCCAGCTGTAATGGCAGTCCTCAGTGCACAGGGGAACTGCAGCCCCCCAGCACCCATGCAGGTGACATGCCACCTGCGGGCCATATCTCCTTTTCAGGGCACAGGACTTGGCAGGATGCGTGTTCCTCTGGCAGCGTGTTGGTGCAGGCAGTGCTCCCGGTTCCTCAGCGCAGAGCTCTGCGCCAGGGTGGCCCCTTCCCAAGGGTTTGTGCAAGAGGCTGGTCTGAATGGAGCAGGGGAGCCTTCCTGAGCCTGGCTCAGGGGTCCGCTGGTTCTCATGGAAATACAACAGGGCTTGGACTGGTCCAACAATTCTGGCTTATGAAGCAAAAGAAACGCATGGATCTTGTTTGGTAGGCATCCAAGGAGAGAGATTAGAGCTGCAAAGGAAGAGTGTTTCTCCACAGAGGTGCCTGCTCCCTTCCTGAGCTTATCGTGCCACCTTTGTGCAGCCTAGTGAGTTTTTGGCAGTGCTGTGCCATGCTACCAGCCCTGCCAGTGGCAGGAGCAACACGGCACTCTGGTCAGAGCACTGTGAAACCGCTGATGCTCAGAAGATGAGGAAATGCTGCAGAGTTGAGCCCTCTCCTGCTGAGTTGGAGACACACTGACAGAATTTAAGGTGTTGCATTAGCTGTAAAAGGTATGGTTGCTTTGAAGCTGTAGCAAAGACAATTCAGAAACCAAGAGAAACGACACTGCTGGATGATGTTCCCACCTCTGTTGCATGTGCCATGTACTGGGTGAGCTTCCTTTCCCCCATGGTCCTCTGCAAATAACTTGGCAAATTGTGCCCAGAATGCATGATGTATCAGAGAAGCATAAAATGGTGTGTGGCTGCAGGATGATAGTGAGCAAAATGTGGATGAATACTGACTTTCAAAGGTAAACCCAGTAACCATAGGAGATTACCCACCAGTGGTCATCTCCCATTGCTCAGAATGTAGAGCTGGACTGGAATGAGTGGGAATTCTGGGGAACCAGAATTCTAACCTTAGCTGTATTGCAGGGAATGGGGAGACTTATTATTTGCATCCTGTTAATTATGTCCTTCATTTCCCATAGGAGCCAACAAACACCACAAAACCAAACCAAACCAAATTTAAAAAAAAAAAAAAGGAAGAAAAAAAATAAAGAATAAGAGAGACCAGAGAAAAACATGACTCAAATATATTGCAGGAGTGAAGAACTACTAAGAAACTTCTGCTGAACTGGTCATAGAATATAAATTGCACAAGATATTTCTCCTTACTAGAATCTCAGTTCTCTGATCTTGCCCTCAAACTGCATTATGCAAAAAGCCACCTGAAATTATCTTTGGTCATTTCAGTTTATCCCTTATTTGGCTGAATGATGGGTAGTGGATTTCAAGGTGACTTGTCATTTGCCAAAATCATTCCTGACTGACTGGACGGAAAAAGCAGTAAGAAGATGTACTGATTCTGCACAAGCCCATCAGATAAATGCGTGGCACTTAATTTCACACACCTCATGCAAGCAGTCAATTAATGCTCCTGCTTTGGCACTGAACACAAGTTCCATACATATGACTGGGCTTATTTCAGCATGTCCAAACCTTCACGCAAAATGGAGATTAGATACAGGTTCTGGCTGAGAAATTTGCAAAGAGATGTTACCCCAGGGTCCTTGCCACACAAGCACAAATAGGAGTGGGGACATAGTTTCAATGCTGATACAGTCTCTGTTTACTGGATAATATCTAATCAATTGTTTCCAGCACTCTGATGAATGTGATGCACTTCCTAATCCTGCAGTCAGTCTATTAGACATGGATTGAAGTCATCAGCAAGAAAATAATGTTCTCAGAGAGATGACACATTAGCTATATGCTCACTTGGGGCTATGTTTTTTTTTTTGCCAGACAATAACCTTATTCCAGGAGTGCAGAGACATACATAAGCAATAGGAAAGAAGAGTTTATTAGCCAAGATGGTTATTGCATTGTTAAGAGGAAATTTTCACCATTGCTAAATTCTGTAAGAAAGTGCCTTATAATTTCTCAGAACTGGGGACAAAATGATGCTTTGGCAGAGAGCTGGGCTGTTGTGGGGCAGCTGACATTGGCTGTCAGCTATTGAGCCCTGAGGACAGCACACAGGTGCTTGCTGGGACATGCAAAGCCCCTGTTCCTGACAGAGCAGTTTCCTTCCCCCTGACTTTGCTGCACTGGCAGCAGTGGGGGGTTGCACAGGTTGGGGTATCCCATGCTGGTGCCAGACTGGTGCTCAAGGAGAGGGGAAAGTGCTCCTCCACTCATGGTCATACCCTGGACTTAGGTGGGAAAGAGTGCACTGTTGGGATTTGTTCTGTAGGGAGTTTTGTTGTGAGGAAGCTCATGAAAAGCAATGCAACATGTGCTGAGGGTACGAATGATTTCGTTTTCAGACCATACTTGAACTGGGCACCTCCTTGGCCTTTTGACTCAGCTAATGCAATCCCATCACTGCTGCAAGCTCTCACAGAGCTCACTGTAGTCTGTTCTAGCTTTGCTTCTAATAACTGATGCTTCTGCTCCTTTTAATACTCCTGTATCTGCCTATTTTAATATCTGAACATCTGGGAGTTATAAATGCAATTCAACCAGGCCCTGTCCCTTGGCTGAGCTGATGAAAGTCTGTTTTCCATCCAGCTTGGAGCAAAGGACCAAGATTTCAAAGCTCTGCAGATCGTCTGGACCTGAATTTTAACATCCAGGCTCAACGTTAATCTTCACTGACAGCACCCCCAGCATTGCCAACCTGTCAGTGGGTGTTCTGACACTGGCTGGGGACTCTCCCAGTGACCAACAAAAGGAAAATAAGTAGAAGGGCATCCTCTGCCCCTCAGGGATGGCACCTCCTTTCCTGGCTCATGAACCTCTCCAAACCTTGCCTTGTCTTCTGACCGTCCCCAGATATGCCCCCACAGCTCCCCTTCACACTTTTCTGTGTGCAGGGGAAGCACAATCATCTCTAGAGCCCACCAAAACCCCTGAGGCCATGGGCTGGCTTTGCCAGGAGCCTCCAGGTTGAGAGCATTAAACAGAAATCTGGCATGATGCGAGAGCAATGTGATTATCAGCCCTGGTTAAAAAACCCCCGTATGTTATGGGGGTGGGGAAAGCACATCTCGCTGGGGTAAGGGGAGGTGATGCTGCCCAAGTCATGCAGGCTGCCGTGGGGTGGTCCCAGAGCTGTGGCACAGCCCCCCTGGTAAGTGAGGGCACTAACAGCCCACCAGCCCCACCGTCCCGCTGTGAGGAGAGCTGGCTGGTCCAGGCACTTTCGAGGCAGCAGTTTGCTTTTCTCCGTCATCGCTGTGGACAAGGAAACAATGCCACAGGATCCATTTCTCACTGATCTGCTGGTGCCAGTTTGAATTATGTCCTCAGCCTGTCGCTGAGGCTGACGCGGACACAGCTCTCCTCCCGGCTGGAGCTCGGGGGAGGGCTTGCCTCTCAGCTGAGCTTGGTGCACACTGTAAGACATGCCTTTCTCTGTTCTGTTTGTTGGGTTTTTTTTCAGACAAGCCACGAATGAACAACATCCTTACTTCTGCTACCGAACCCTATGACCTGTCCTTCTCCCGGTCCTTCCAGAACCTCTCTCACCTCCCACCATCGTATGAATCTGCCGTCAAGACAAACCCAAGTAAATATTCTTCTCTGAAGAGACTAAGTAGGTGTCAGCTCATTTCATTTCCTTTGTATCTCATTTGCTCATAAGCCGCAGTGGGCACAATGTTAAAGCAATAACCATCTTATTTTTCTGTCATTTTACTGCCCAAGTTGGTGTCTCCAGTAATGATTCTTTTGGCTGTTGCTTCCCATTGAGGAAGAGTATAGAGAAAGAGTCACTTCATTACTGTGAGAGCACATGTGGCTATTCGCTTACTGACCTCCCTGCCGTGCTGCCTCCCACTGCTCTGCCTTGTATCTGCTCCTGAGTCACCTGAGAATCCTTTTTCTTTCTGCTGGAGTCCACATGAGCCAAGCTGGCTGCCTCAGATCAGCTGAGCTCACCTCAGAGCACCCAGGGCAGATACCTTCACCATCTTCTGTGGTAGCTGGAACCAGGTGACAAACCCAGGTGAACAGAAAGCTGCTGAAATGGTTGGGAGCATCTGTTTTGGTAGAAGCACATCTGCCTGCCTTGAGCAGTGCTGTGACCTGCCGTTCTGTGGGGTCTGGGTCTGGTCCTGACCTGTGCTGTACACTGGTCCATGGTGCATCTCTGGTCCTTCAGCATGTTGCTCACTACCCTGTTCACACTAGTTAGTATCTGTCCTTTCTTGATATTTTTGTGTTGCATTGTTCTGCCATCTTTCCTGTGATGCTTCAGCCCATCACCTTTGCTGGTGGCAAACTCGCCAGCTTTGTAGGATTAAGAAATAAGTGATATTTGTGTGGGCAAATGCTCTCTCCAGACTGACACTAGGTTTGTAGTGTGTGTGCTTCCATGAGCATTTTCTGGATGCAGTCATGTATTCACACTGCGTAATTTAGAGAAATAACGTAGGTGTTTATACTTGCAATAGCTTCATTGAAGGGAGGTGAGGATGAGGAGCAGATCCTACTTCCCTAGTCTGTATAAAACCTGCATTCCCAATTTAGCCAGCTAAGCGAGACATACAAAATTAAGTGGCAGGGAAGCCCTTGGACTATCAATAAGACATCTCTGTAGATTTTTCAGAAGACAAAATGGAATGGAAATGTAGCACATAAAAACCTCAGCCCACTCTTTGGCATTTCAAAGTGGGACTTATGTACATATATAACATTAAGGCAAATACATTTATTGTGCTTAAAAGTAAGCATGTACTTAACTGTGTCGGAGAACTGAGATGAGGTATTTTGTGCTAGGAGCCTGACTTCTTCCCACCTCAGTGTGCCATGTACACAACTCTGCTTCTGCCATGAGCTTTGTTCCCTGGTAATATTTGTACCTCACACTCCCAGCCATAAGCTGTCTCCCCTTGCTGCATCCCAGTGATGAACTGTTCATGTTCTTGAGCAGCTCTAATGATACTATCTGATATTGGAAAACCTTTGAAATCATGGCATTGTAATATTACTGCTTTAAAATGTCCCCATTTTGAGGTGATGATTTATTTTCATTTCTCAATTGAAATGAAAATTTCTCAGAACAAGAAATGTACCCTCTGGGTCACCCCAAAACCTGCTGTTCCATGTGAAACTGATTTGCAGTGCCTGGGGTTACCTGGGGCACATATGTCCTATGCCAGGTTTGGGAGGCCTCTGTCCTGGCTTCACTGAGAACAGGTTAGAGAAGTGCCCACCAGGGATACCAGCAACGGCTGTTTTGTTGGGCGGGGGATGGTCAGGGCCTCTTCCAGTCCGTGGTACATTCATTGCTTTACTTACTGTGTGCAGATGCTCAGTGAAATCTCCTTGAGCTCCAAGTTAAAGATATTGATGTATCTCACTGAAACAGGAGAAAAAACCCACAAATGGCTAACTGAAATTCCCACCCCTTCCACCACAGCCAACATCTGGAAATGTATGTCAGATTTGAGTGCTGTCCTTTACCTACTTCTGCAATGCTTAACCGACTCACACCGAGTATAAATTCACTCACACCAGGCGATGCTATCTGTGCACCGAGCAGTACCTTACTAAGTGATGTCTTAGCAGTCTGACCCATTGGGTGCAGAAAATTTTGCTCAGCAGCTGGAGAAAGGACAGTCCCCTGCCTGTCCAGCCTGTCCCTCAGTAGATCACAGCAGAAGGGATTATGTACTGAACTCTGCCACTGCATTTCCTAGGTATGTGTCTAAAATAAAAAAAAAATAAGCTTCTGTTAAGGTACCAAGATTAAACGTTCTCAAGAATGTGCTGGGCATGGTCAGTGTCCCTCTCTTGAGCTTTCCCTGACAGTTAACATCCCTGTCCCCATGCAGAGGATACCTGACAGCCAACACGAATCTAAGAACATTCAAGTCAGTCTTTGGCCATCAGCTGGAGTGGGGTTCCTTCACCCACTTCTTTCCAGCAGCATCAACCCTGAAGGAAATTCCTGCACACTCTTGCAAAGCACCTGACAAATGTCAAACCAACTGCCTCACACTCTGTGTCTGACTAACTAAATAAGCAGTTTCAGCTCCAAAAGTGCTAAGCTCTCCACGCTCCCACTGGGCTTGCATATACTCAGCACCTCTAGAATCACAGAATTACTTATAGATGGTCTTCTCCAGAGCCAAAGGAAAACAGGCACCCAGCTCCTAGACCTTCCCTTGTCAAATGCCAGCAACATCATTGTCCTATTCCATATGAAGGAGCTAAAGGCAACACACGATCCAGAAGAAGTAATACCTAAACACTGGGGTTTGCGAATGGATTATTGGGGGTTTATTTTTCATGCTTAAAATTGCTTGTTTCCCTGCCGTGATTAAAAAAATGAATGCTGTGAAGAGCTCGTTAACAAACATATTTACTTCTTAGTAAAACAAAAGGCATTAGATACTTTTTTAAACTGTTCCAGCTATTTGTCTGGGTTTCTTCAGGCTTGGCAGACAGCTAAAGGTCACTTCATTTTCCTGCCGTTAGCAGGGACTGGTAGTGAAAGACAGTTTCTGCCCCAAAACATCTAAATTGAATAATCAAGGGATAGCCAGGAAGAAATAATATTTGGTACCTCCTTGCCAGAGATGCGGAGGCAGAGCTCAGCTAGGGTATGGCCAGACTCACCTCACCCTTCTTTAGCCACCCAGCTGTCAGGCAGCTGTTCTGTCTGTAGGTGCAGGCATCCCTATAGCCAGCGAAGGGTGGGCGTCTCCATACGGACCCTCTGAAGGTGCCAGTTCCTCACTGACACCAGGGTTGCTCTGGTAAGCTACCTAGCTCTTTGCTGGATAGAAAGCCTAATTTTTGATGCCTAGAGCTTAATGAAGTATGTCTCACTTTGGGATACTCAGCTAAGTGATGGGTGCGACAAGGATGAGATGAGCTCTACCTGCTGCCAGCACCTGCGAGTCCCTGGGGGGGTGCCCAGCTTGGAGAGGGGAGCTCCTCACCGCTGGGTTTGCAGGGCAGGCACTCACCTCTGCAGGCATTTGACTGAGAAAACAGCTCCACAGCTGCTTCTCCTTCCAGAGCAAGGGCTTGAAGATGAGCCAGACCTTTCTGGAGCAGCAGGAAACAGGTTGCTGGCTGCACAGAAGCCAGCCCAGAAGCCGTTCCCATGAGAGCAGTGAGCTTCCACCTTCCCTGGCTGTTTGCCTCCCCAGCTCTAACTTCATGGCACAACCATCAGGAAACCCACCCAGGGCTGCTGCCTGTGCAGGGGCAGGAGGGTCTCTGAGGGGTCCAAGGGTCAGGGTACCACCGCCGTGGGAAGCCCTGTGCCAGGCTGGCGTGTGGGAAAAGCTGTGGTGGGTGGGTGGGTCCGGGAACGCACGGCGGAGCAACAGCAGCTGTATTCATTCTGTCCTGCCCAGCACTCCAGGGAATCGCTGTTTCCAGCTAAGTTAGAAAGGTCAGTCAGGAAGGAAGCTAATATTTTCAGGCATATTAAACCACTTGGTATTGGCTAAAGAATCATCACAAATGACTAGGCAGCTTTAAAATGTTAAAGCCAATTAAAACAGAAGAGACAAGCCCAAAGAAGAAACACACTGGAACTGCAGAGAAAGAAAAGCAAAGAAATTACCCTTAAGAAAAGCAAAGGAATTACTATGATGGCTTTACACACATACAGGTATACGTATTTTAACCATGTTAACATATAACCAGGGGAAGAAAAAGTATCCTTGGCTTTTCCACATTCTCTTCCTAGAGTGCCACAAAGGCATCTTGTTTTTCTAATGACAGTGCCAGGGAAGCTGTGCTCTGCCTTTCTGCTCTGGCATCTTAGACATGTTGAGGTGGGATGTGTGGGTAGGAGCACCCATTTGGGGGTCTCCCTCCAAATGGGAGGGGGTGGGGTGGAAAAGCCACCTGAGGGCAAATCAGTTTATCCCAAAGCCAGGTCAGACAAACACTCCCAAAGTCTGGTGAGACCAGTCCTGGTCAATATTCTAGAAACTGCCAAAGGAAGAAAGAAGGGGCAGAAAAAAACCCCACAACTAAAAAGCTCAGAAATTGTGCAGAAAATGTGATTTCTAGTAATCCCACTTCCAACTGTTTGAAAAAAACAAGTGAAGCCCCAGAAGTATGAGACTGATTTAAAAAAAGAGAAATTTCTGTCAATCAATACATCAGTGATTTCCTTCTGTCTGCTCATCATTCCTGGCCTTTGTGAATCCACTTAGGACACATTTCAGAATTTTTAAGCACATCCATCAGGGAGAAGCATATTTGTAGTTTTATTGTGGCTAAAATTACAAATGTCAGTTATCGCATGAGCATCAACAAGAAGATGAGGGGTAGCAGTATCAGAGCCTCACTACCCCAGTGAACTTGGTGGTGCAATGCGGATGGGATGAATCAGACCGGATGGTTTCAAGTCCTGGAGACATTTTGATTCCAGCAAACTATGCAACCTGGTGTCCACGGTTTCCCCCACCACGCAGTGGGTGAAGCACCTGGTGCCTCCAGTCTCAAAAGCCTGGAGATGTATTTGTTGCACTGCTTTCCCCGGGTGCAGAATTGCTTTGTTTACAGAGCTGTGCTGAGCTTCGCCCCGGGCATGAAGGCACGCGTGCGATACAGCACGCTCGGCCTCTCTTCAAGCTACATTCTCCATGACTGGCTCAGCGACACCGACGAGCTGCCACCACCTTTCAGAGGCAACAGCCTGTTAAATGTCTGTCTGGTGCCTGCTTAAACCAGCTTGTTGTTCACGGGAAAACGCTGTTTCGGCTTTGATTCCTTTGAGATGGAGATGTGAAGTTTGTCTACACCTGCAATGTTCCCAGGATAGCCGTGCCAGCATCGACGTGTGTCTCTCAGCACCACGGGAGGAGACAGCCTGAGCCTAGAAGCACCTTTGAAATGAAATCAGTTCCCTGGATGGTTTAGCCACTGCCAGCAAGCGGCCATGCAGACTGCTACACTGTTTACAGGGTTGGAAGAGGGAAGGAAAGGATCTTTTTAAATGCTCCTCATTGGTAAAACTTTTTAAAGTGTATACCATGCTGCATTTTTTATCTAAATTAGCAAGGAACAAATTCCAACCACTTTTAATCAGTCGATTCTGCTGGCTCACTAGCAGGCTCTGACCACCGTAAACCTTGCATAAGCTGGTTTAGCTGTAGCTGGCAATTACCACAGCCAGGTGTGAGCATCCAAGCACATCTCCATTTGGGACATTCTCTGCTTTAATTACATCTATTTAGAGTCACTTGGGCAAATCCAGTGCAACTTCTCTCATCCAGAACAGAGGCCAAGTGCCAGAGTACTAATTGCTTAGCCTCTATTCTGCACCCAGCTTCAAGCATCATTATCAAGCCTGCGCACACTAAGTGTGTGCAAGTCTGTCTATGGCCACATTATAGAATAAAAACGTCTAGAATTGCTGTAGCCATACGGAATTTCCCCAGTCCTTCTCAGGCTTCCTAGAAGGTGATTTTAAAGACACAGGAGTTTGAGGCCAGGGGAGCTGCTGTCTGACATCTGTAATGAGATACTCTTCCAAGAAGTTTTTGATTGCAAAAAAAAGACTCATTCCTACCATACATACTCTGGAGAGCAAATCCCATCAGCAGCAAGCATGCCAGTCCAGGAGAGCGCTGGGTAACCAGGGTGAGGGACTGGTGTTCCACACTTTACACCTCTGCAGCCACAGGCACATCAAGACAGTTCACAAACTGCATTGGGCTTGAAGCCCAAGGACTGCTCATGCTCCTTCCAGGTAGGTAACCTCAGTACCCCAGTTTAAGGCACATGAATATCAAATGGGTTTACCAGAAAGCTTTTGTGTTTCTGTTGCTGGGTTTTTTTGAAAAAAATCTGAAATAATTGAGAAGTTGTTTCTTCAAATTACATGTTGGTTGAACCAGGTGATTCCAGCTGCTGTAGGATTAAAGTGTTGTATCAGGATACAGCTGCAGTAGCCAACAACCTCTCTGAGCCTGAAGCATTTTTCTGAAAGCCAAGAGGAGCGCATGCATGCGTGTTTGTGCTGAGTTTCTGAGCAACAAAGAGATCAATTAAGACACAGAAGCAGCAAACTTACCAAGAAACATTCCATGGGACAAAGTCTATTATATCAACCAAGGCGTCTGAAAAAAAAGAAACTTTAGGCAGATGATTCAGTATATCAGAAAGAGCATCACATGCCTACCAAACCTGGTTTGTGATCACATTTACAAATATTCAAAAAAATAATAATAAAAAATGTGATGAGGTAACTCATGATTCCATAGCACATCCACATCTGAGGCCAGAAACGAGGAATGAGTTTCCTCACATGGGGAACTTGTCTGCCTCAGCTCACCTTCCCTGTGCTTTCTTTATAAGTGTATCGTGAAGGTCAGATTTGATAATTGCTCCATAACTCACCGTTCGTGTTAATCATGCGATGCCACCGTCTGGACTTGGCAGCACACGGGGCCTGTTGTGTCATGGTGCAAGAAGGTGTGATGCATTGCACGGGCACTTACACCCGCCTGCATGCGATTATACCTCTCCCTGTCTGCCATCAGCCCACGGGGACACAACCCACACGGGGCTGGCGTCTCCCCGACAGGCAGCACCCTGACATGGGTGTCCATGCCCAGGTCCCACCGCTGGCAGGTGGTCCCTCGGGTCTCACCAGGAGGCTGCTCCAAGGCTGTGTCTGTACACAGCCCCTTCTCACCCCGTGGGACAACGCTCTGACATTTCTAACCGTTCCCTTTCCTTTCCCACAGCTGACAAAGAGGCTGATGAATACTACATGAGGAGGAGACACCTGCCTGACCTGGCAGCCCGGGGCACGCTCCCTATCAACGTCATCAAGATGTCTCAACAGACCAACCACAGGGACAGACCTCGCCGCCCCATCAGGGCCATGTCCCAGGACAGAGTGCTGTCTCCTGAGAGGATCATGCCCGAGGAGTTTAGCATGTCCTATGAACGGATCCTCTCAGACGAGCAGCTTTTGTCCGCAGAGCGCCTCCACTCCCAAGACCCCCTGCTCTCCCCGGAGCGGTCAGGGTACCCCGAGCAGTCTATGTCACGGGCATTGTCACACACAGACGTCTTTGTATCAACACCCGTCTTGGATCGCTACAGGATGACAAAAATGCACTCCCATCCTAGTGCCTCAAATAACTTGTACAATACTTTAGGTATGAACCCAACCTCTGCCAAGCGCCAAGCATTTGCCTCCCGGCGGCACAACACGGTAGAACAACTGCATTATATCCCAGGACACCACCACCACTACCGCACAGCGAGCAAAACAGAGGTGACTGTTTGATATGACCTCGTGCATTGTAGATACTCATTAAGGACTGGGGTGGCCACAGCACCCCATACTGCAGTGGCCTTATAGGCCAAGATAACCTCTAATAACTCAGTGTCTGAAAAGACTTCTCTGACAGTCCCATCCACCTTGTTTTTAAAGCCACTCCTTCATCGGTGACATAAGAAGAACCTGAGCAAGCAAACAGATGATAGGGAGGGATAATAGAGGAAATTTCCTGACGTGCATCAGTTTCTGTCAAAGAAAGCCATAGTAATAGATGGCTCCTTCCAAGGGCTCACCTGCATCATCTCATTGTTTTTACGAACTTAGGACTTTTCAGTTGCTACAAGTAGAAGCAGTCTCATGCAGCCCATGACAGGGAGGACAACATGCAGCACCTCATCCTTGGGGGAAGGGGCCCCGTTCTCGATCCTCATGCCAGCCTTCATCTTTGGCCTTTCTGTAGCAAGTAGGTAAGCTTCTGGCTGCTGGGGACCACCTCTGGACCGCTCAGTATCAGCCAGCACCATACATCTATTCTTTGTAACCCTTGCAGTGAACTCAAGGGCAGACCTTCCTAGGGGACTGACAGATCTAGGGACAAGAATAGCCTGGCTGAGAAATAAGGTTTTAGTTTATATTAAATATACTCATAATATAAAAACATACTAGTGCCTACAAATCGCCTGCTCTCTCAGTGTAGGAAGTAGTGGGGTTGATGTGTTCAATAAGCACAAATATGCTGAAATGCTTGTTAGACCCTTTTCTCCACTCATTCTAGTATATCGATGTCTCCAACATGTAAATAGGAAGGAGGATTGGGGCTTCTCTTCTGCCAGCTTCTCGCCACTGCTGAACCTAAAGCACCAGAATTCGTTCAGCTTCCACTGCTGACCTGTGCGGGGGGAGGTCCTGGCTCCACCGAGACCCCTGCAAGGCGAGGTTACCCCACATTTCACCAAGCCTGGATTTGCTCCCCAGAAGTTTTTTTTTTTTGCTGACAGCATTCTCCACTGGCCCAGTTCACAGAATCGCAGACCAGTTCCCCCGTTTCTGAACATACCTTCTCCTCTCAGTTACGACCTAGAACTCCATACGTAGCAAATCTTTTTGTAGCCCTTAGCAGAAGCACAAAGCTGAGGGTGTCTCTCTCTACCAAAAAGCAGGTCAGTAATTTTCCATGATTTTTCTCTCCATGTAATAGCCCCCCAAGAAAACCTTCCAAATTCAAATTCCACTGAGTACCAATCCTAACCATGAAGACAGTTACATTTCATGCATATAAATTATATATCAGCATAATTATAATAAATGGGCATGTTGTATATCTGATATAATGCTAATTAGATACTGTATATTTGTAAAATCTTTAAAAGGTAGACTCGTGGGTCCAGAATTTGTGAGGGTTTTATCTTTGGCTTTCTAGCCAGATTGGGCTTGGCTTTGGTTTTTGTTGGCTTTGGTTTTGTTTCAGTTTTATTTTTTTTCCCCCCTTGTATTTGTGTTCCTACCAAATTCTGTAGAACTAACTCACACTAGGACATACTTCTGTGGCCAGGAAAGGGTCTCAGAGGTTTCTGAAGGCCAGCCAGACCTGGTGCTGTAACTGTCAGTGCTGGACACCGTCCGTGGTGTGCACTCCAAGCCCCACCACATGCACACCCCCATGCTGCCAAGCAAACAGCATGTGTGATCTCCTCTGGGTGAAACGACAACCGACTTCAGGCTGTAAACACATTCCCATGCAGTACTGCTCTCTTCACGTCCTACATTCCCACGCTGAATCTTTTCCCAGTGAAGAGCCATCTCTTCACTAAACTTCATTTAAATTATCTCTGTCCTTCTCCCTCTCCTTAAATACCTCCCACCTCCTGGCCTTAATGATGTTCCCAGGTCAACACGTCAGTCCTGTAGCATACGATTGCAGGTTGTTGTGAGCCTGAGACTTGTGTGGAGGCTCACAATGCAGCACCGGGTTTTGCTGGTGCAGGGTAGGCAGGAGGAGCATGCCATCTTCCCCTGGTGGGATTTAGAGGTAGACCTCGGTGGGATAGCCATGCAGCCTTTCTCCTTCCCAGACTGTCCTGGGGCTGCCGGTCCTAGTTCATGAGCTTGCTTCTGCCCTGCCTGATGGAGGCTGTGTTGGGAAAGGACTCCATCTGTGAGAAGCACCAGGGCTTTGTTTGATGGAAACTGAGCTGGGAAGGAATAAATAAGAGTCTCCACGGTTCAGATGATCACTACCACGCAGCCTTGGGCAAAACCATTCTAGGCAACAACCTGAATTATCTATGGATCAAGGTGGCAGTTCATGGCACGAGAGGGACAAGAGAGGAAAGGCTCACACCTCATCTCCTGACCCCTTCCCTTGATGGACACTTCTCTCCCCTGACTACCTCCAAGCTCCTCGGCTCAGTCACTGGATATTCCTTCACAGAAGGCATGCCCTGTGAAGATATTGCCCTTGCTGACCTTCCCACAGGCCGGAGTTTGTGACTCTTGTGAAGAGAAGAGGAACGCACATGGCTGATGGGGAGGCAGTCCCTGCTGAGGTTCTGAGGCTCTTCCATTCTCTCTTGGCCCAAGCAAAGCCAAGATCTTCCCCTCTGCAAGCAGGGAGATGTGAACACTGTGGGAGAGGAGGGTCCACCCTAGAGTCTCCAGGAGTTGAGGTGGCAGAGCTGGAGGAGCAGAGGTGACCAAGTGAGGCCACGGGTAGGTGAACACTGCTCTCTTTCCATTTCCATAGCTATATGTCTCAAGCTCTAGTCTTCACCTAAATGTTCCATTCGCGAACTAAGAAGCTGCTGGACCAGATACAAATATGGAATTTTTTCACTCAAGTAACCTGGGCAGATGCTGTGCTGTGCTCCAGGCCATTTGACCTCAGAGCCTTCTCTTATTCTGACTGACACGTATCACAGGCCCTCTGCTAACTTGTCCTACCTGGGCAATAATCCTCCAA
Source organism: Falco naumanni (assembly GCF_017639655.2). Lineage (NCBI taxonomy): Eukaryota > Metazoa > Chordata > Aves > Falconiformes > Falconidae > Falco > Falco naumanni. Next base: position 117,447,140 of record NC_054054.1, read on the forward strand.
AGAAATCTTAGCCCCATTTCCTCGTCTTTTACACCCACTCAACAGTTTCAAGTGGATGTGTCCAACAAGAACCATCCAAACGCCTTTCTAGGTCAAATCTCTTCAGGACTGCCACCACCACAGAAAATTTTCAGCAAATTTCTTTGGAAACACCGTGCCCTGGGTGACCACGTTTTGTTCCTGGGCACCATGTGCTCCCATGGCTTGCTTTGTGTGCTGCAACAGGCTGGTAGCCATTTCAGCACACCACAGGTGTTCTTATGTCATTTTCTCCCTTATTCTTCATTCTGAGAGTTTGTCACTGAAAGGACACTTGGTCCAGGACTAGGTGTCATGATCCACAGCCTGGTCCCCAGCACTTGGTTCCCCGTGGTCAACACGTGATGATGATGGTAACACTTTCCTGTTCCGCAGAGGCATTATGAGGGTTCATCCCATAATGTCTATGAAGTGCTTTGAGACCCTCTCACCACAGACACTGTAGAACAGCAAAGCATTTTCATTAATATTGTTTGTCACCATTGTCCTGCCACATCACGTCTGATGTGTTGCAATCCGGTGTCTGTCCAGAATGAGAGTGCTGGGGTGGGGGGATGCAGCTGCCCAGATTTTCCTTGCTCTCCTTCTGGCCAGGGTCCCGAGCAGGCAGCAGCTCTAAGGGACGCTGTCACCTGCTCTTTGACCTTTCTGCTTTCTTCTCCTCTTGGCTGAGTCACCATAGCGTTCTGCATTCAGGAGAAAAGCAGGAAGAAGTCAAATTCCTCTGTATAGTAAAATTTAATCTGCCTTGATTAATCTAATATACTCTGAAGAATTGATCTGTCTATCTCCAACCCACAGGTGGGAACACACATCTGTGGAGCACCCAGTTCCCAGAGTGCATGTGCAGGGACTGGGGGAGGGGGAAGAGAAAAGTTTATATTATTTCCTACAAACTGATAATTATTTGCATTCCCCAAGCAGAAACACATAACAGTGAGCTGCACTGGATTTTATACAACTCTCTCATTGATACAGAGACATGTATGTATATGTATATACACACGAACACATACATATACATACATAGTGCAAAATGCAGTCATTAAGTTCCAACTGACCCAGTACCAATTTAAGCTTCCAAACGATATTAAATCACTCTTTGAAATGTGGAAACCTGTTTTTAATGAACCACAGAGAGCACCACATGGAATGGAAATTTTGTCATAAAAGTCTTCTCATGCCGGTGAATTGTGTTTTAAGGAAAAACGAAATATTTTTCAATGTTTTAATGTTCCTTTTATAAATAATGATCTGTTACTGGGGGATGGGGGTGGGTGGGAAGAAACGGACAGTTACCAGTGAGTAAGCCCTCCTTTCCTGACCTAGGTTTCATTTCTGTTTGCTGTTCTGCCAGCCTGGCTGGCTGCAGAGCTGTTCCCATGAACCTGGGCTTCCTGCATGCATGTTTCTGTTCTTGTGTCTATCAGAAGCATTCCCACCAGGAATCTGCGAGAGCCTGGCATCAAGGTTTTGTAAGAGATGGGTAGTTCCTGGTAGCTGGGAAGATGTCTTCATCTTCTTCCACCACAACTTCATGAAAGAGGGTAACTTTAGTTGTATTTGAAGTGAGTGTTCTAATTTGTGATCAATTTGCCATCTTCAGTTCATGTGATAGAGAAATAGCTTGTCTCAGTTTTGTTTCAGATTCAGTGCTGATCTGGAAGGAGGGACTCTGCTGAAATCTATTTGACATGCAGGTTTCGCGGTCAAGTACATTTCAGACGAGAGAGAAGTCAGTGGGGGAAATAAGTGAGAAAGGGGCTTAAATCTTTTCATAAAAAGTGTTGTTAGCAATAAGCCTGCATTGGGGCTGCTGGTTAGAGAGCAGCCACCTCTGTGCTGTACGTCTGTAAGTGGGTGGTAGGTGTCGTTCCCAGCCCCTCGGGTGGTTCATGGCTCTCACGGAGGTGCCCACACTGAGCCCAAAGCCCAGCTGGGAAAACCAACCCATGCTTCACCCGCTGGCAGCCCAGGGGCAAGGGGACAGCTGGACGATCCCGTTGGAGCACATCATCATATATCTGAAAGAGATCTCTCCTCTCAGTAGCGAGCAAAGCAGCGTCCCGTGTCTCTGCCGTGACCGCACGATGCCCGGGATGCTCCATCCCCACCGCCTCCGCTGCAGGAAGACGTGTGTCCATCACCCTGCCCGTGTGCTTCCTAACGGCTCCCGACCTTCTGTCTGCAAACACGTTAGACGTTTTTGTAGCAAGAATTTCTTGGCTCTGAGAAAGACACTTTTACTGTAATATTTTTAGTTTGGGGGACAATATTTCCTAAGAGGGTTTAAGTGGATATTTTTGTGCTTTAGCCCAGTTTATGGATTCCATGTTTATTATACAGTAGTACTGAAGAGGAAGTACATTTGTATCTGTAACTTTGCACAGACTCTTGGTTAACCATTAAATAAGCTTCAAGATGAGCAGTATTTGACTGTTTTTCTCTGTATTATTCTTGTTGTTATACTTACCTGTAAAAGCACATTCTGTATGTACTGTAAACAAAACTATTATCAGTTTAGTAAAATTTAGAGTCTTAAGGATTTTTCCACTTTTGTCAGTAACAAATATTTATGGATTAAAAAATAAAGGCAATTTCAACATATAAATTGTTTCTTTTTTGATATCTATTGGGGGGAAAAAAGGCCATTTTCTTGGCAGCCTTCCCAATCTTTGTAACCAGCTTTGGAAAGGTAGATATCTATATTTCTGTGTGTAGTTAAATAGAGTCTATTAAAATGAATGCTACAAGGTCTGGAAGAGTCATTATTTTTACGCATTTATTAACTGCATTCCACCATCATGCCAGAATATAGCAGGGGGAGAAAAGTGAGACATTACTATTTGCTGTAAAATTTTGTCATGCCAGCCTGTAAGATTTTATTTTAAAGTTGCCCTTCTTTAATTTTGCATTTGTAAACTATGATTCATTCTCCATCTAGAAAGCCTTGTATTGCAAAGTCGGAACTTGTGAAATGTCCCATAGGGCTGGAGGCTTCAACAGAGGCTTTGCTTTTGATGTTGGCAATACCGCACACATGGGAGTTTCCCTGTCATTCTTCCAAGATGTGAGAAGTGCCAAGAAGCCAGAGCGTGTTCCTCACTCACCAGCCCCGACTGCTACCACAGAGGGTGAAACTGCATTTTCGTGTCTACCAGCTCTGAGCCTGGGGCTGTTACTACTATGTCTAGTTGGGAAACGTGGAAGGTTTTTCTCTTGGTTTTTGTGGAGGAAGTGTCAAATCCTGTATTTCCATTTTCATATTAATTTGCTTTCAGCATTATGTAAATTTGCTTACATTAAAAATGTGATAGCTGGTAATAGGGAAGGATTGCAGGAATTAAAAATTGTGGAGGCATCGGCACCCTTTCACAGCACTGGGAGCGGATGAAGGGGGGCAGGCACTGCGGGGCTGCTGGCAGCCCGTACCTGCACTGCAGGGCTTGGGGAGAAGCTCTCCTCACCCACCTGTGCCACGTCTCTGCCCTGCCCCTTCTCTGCCACCTTGCTGCTCTGGCCCTGAGCTCAAGGACTGCTGCTGAGATAACATCCCAGGGCTAACGCCCCAGGGATCCTTCCCCAGTCATGCCTTGGTGTGGTGCAGGGGTGATCACATCACCATCACCCACCCACCAAGCCCCAGGCTCTGCAGCCTTCCCTCAGGCACAGCTTGCTGTTGCTTTGCTGCTCAGCTTAAACCCGCTTTGAGTAACACCCCACCACCACCAAGAGAAGGCAATCCCCTTCCAGGGCAGGTCCAGTGGGAAGATGAAGCCCTTTCATAGCCCTTTGGCCAGGTTAGTGCTTGGGGTCTCCTGGCTCCATAAGAGTGGAGCTCAGTGTCAGGAAGGCATGATCAGTACATCTAAAGAAACACAAGAACCCAGCAGAGTTAATGAAAATGCTTTTTTAAGGGAGAATTTTCATTTTGCCAGGCAGTTCTATTCATAATTACCCAATCCTTTGTAGCACTAATAAGTGGAGAGGGAACGATGGGGAATTAGCTAATTTCTCCGTTTCCCATAAAAGGTATCAGAGAGAATAGCAGGATTTATGGTGCTGTGAGCCAATGATGACTGAGATAAAGCTGGAGCCAATTCTTACCTCACAGGACAATATATCCCACTATTTCCAATTCCTGCAATAATTTATTTTGGTACGTTGGTGAAGAGCTTATGCTCTGTTATCCAGCCTTCGTTCAGGCTGTCTTCAGTGGCACCACTAAGTGATCTCTGCAGGATCTCGGTGGTGGCCCAGAGAGGTGTCTCTAGTGGCCTGGGCAGGCTGGCACCACCCAGATCAGGTCCCTGCAGCGCAGGGTATGGCCTCATATGTGTGACTGGAGGGACACTTTGGTGGATGTCATGGGAGAGAGCAAGCGCCTGGCCCATCCAGCCAGTGCCATGTCCTGGGTGATGCAGCAGGGATGTCCCCAGGCTGCACGGCAGGAGGCAGTGGTCCTTGCCCTCTGCTGGCACCCACCTAGCCAGAGCATGGCACAGTTCCATGGTGTCTGGGGGAAGGTGTGGTGATGAAGGCTCCACTTCACCACTCTGGGGAATAGTGCATGGTGCAGAGCTGATCTGACAGACCTGTCTGGTGGGACAGGGGCAGGCTGAGCAGCTCCCCATGACCCGGCAGATAACCTCACTGAGGAACCAGAGGCAGCAAAGCACAGAAAGGGCAAGACAGCTGGGGGCAGGGGCCTGTCAAACAAAAGACCTTTATCTGGAAGGACTTGGTGATGGGTGTGATGGTAAGGGTGTGGGCTTACCTGAGGAACAAGAGGGCTGGATTTTGCCAGCCATTTCTTTTCCTTGATGGAGACAGCTTCAACACAGGTGACTCCTACAGCACGGTCCTGGTATCAGGTCCTCACCCCAGTGTCAGCGCAGAGCAGAGCCAGAGCTTCAGGGAGGCAAAGCATTCAATTAGCAAAGCAGCAATCCTTCTGTCTGGGAAGGCTAAGATCTTCACATGTGAAAAAAGATAGGACCGTGTCTACTCCCTGCAAGGCAAAATCCAGAAACACTGCCAGGAGACCCCAGAGATGCTGTGGAAGTGTGAAGGAGGACAGAAGTCCAAGTGGGAGGGGTGGCTGCTCCATCAATCACATCTTCCAAGCAGCTCTCCGCCACTCCTGGGCTCCAGCACCACATATGGGAATGTTTCCCAAACCAAAGGATCAGCACTGCTCTCAGTTGCCTCGGAAAGATGTTGGGAAATAAAGAATTAAAGGACTGCAGGATAATTAACACCTGTCACCATGGGTTTAAGAAAAGCAGATCTTGTCAAACAAACTTGAATTAATTCTCTAATGTTCTTACAGTTTGGGCTGGCAAGGTTGATGTGTAGATGCAATGTTTAACTTTTCCTACAGTACTGGATCATGTGCTGCTTGACAATCTGATTAAGATTTTTGTCACTGCATATCCCTGAGAACGCTGATGTTACAGGGGTGCAGCAGAGAAGAGCTGGCAGTGGGTTTCAGTGGGTTTTACCCTCTGAAGGGCTGTGGCAAGTGGCATTTGGCAGAACTTAGTACAAGACCACAGAGGTTTCAACATTGAGCTCAGCAATCTGGAAATAATGCTGAAATTTTTGCTGCTAAAAGTTTCCGGAACCACAGAGGGTTTGCAATGCAAAAAAGCAACAAAAGAAGGCACTTCTGAGCGAAGGGAGGGCTGAGTCCTCTGAACAGCGAGTGCTACAATGGCACAGATGAATTCAGTCCTGCAGGACCTGGAGTGGGACGTCTGGGATGGAGGGAGATGCCTTAGTGCAGCAGCAGCCCAGCTCAATACTGAGTTGGGGAAATGCCTTTCAGCAAGTTTTTACAAAGCTCAGCATTTTAGTTCATAGCGAGAGGCTGAGAGGTGACTTGGTCACTAGGTATAAGTGTTTTAAGGGGGTGAAAAGTGTAGGGTATTAAAGAGTTCTTTAATCCGGCATCAGAAGAACCAGCTGGTGAAAGCTGAAGCCAGATAGACTATTTCTGGAGCAAACCATCCAGGAGAGACTAGAGGGGCAATGTTTCTTGCTGTAATAAGTGCTATGTGGCTGCTAATGCTAAGCCTTATTGGCACAGTAATTCTTTGAACAGGACACCACCTTTCTCTCAGCTATTTTCATAGACAAAACCTACAACTTGGTGAGTTCTTCTATGAGTTGCAGCTCACTTCAAACCTGGAAGTGTTTTCTGCCCACGAAGGAGGGATCTGTTTCCACAAGGTGTTTCCTCCCAGGCAGTAACACACTTAAAGGCATTTAATAATTAATGGCACTTTGCAAGAGCCTTCAGGAGCATTACCATTCCCTGCAGAGCAGAGAGGACATCAGAAGGAGCAACCTTCGGAAGTGACTCACCCCAGTCAGGAGCAGACTGGGAATAAGGATGCAGTTCCCCCATCTCCCTCCTTGTCGAAATGCCAGGTAGCAGCTCTTTTCTGCCTCCAGGTTTGGGAAGCGCTTTTTATTTTGATTCAAACTTCGGGCTGCCAGCAAAGCTCAGCATCTGCCAAAAGGGCAGTGTGCTTCAGCTCTGCATGGCCACACAGGGCTGCTGTGGGAGAGGGAGGTCCCGTGGAGCGGGCAGAGGACAAATCTCACAGGTGATTTGCAGTACATGGCCATTCCACTATCCAAACAGGGCTGGAAAGTGGGGATTTTGCTCCTTTTGCTGTCTCTTCTTGCCTGACAGAATTACATCAGGTCAGAAATCAACTCTGGGCTGACTTAATGGTCTTTCAGAAGACTTGGTGCCAAACTGCTGCCTCAGAGCTCCTTAGGAGCTGGACCCGCTCAGGGATTTTGTAGGTTATATGTCAGGTGCCTGCAATGATCAAAACTCTGCTTGGCTACAACAAAGCTCAGGAGCTACCTCGTTACCTTCAGGCTGGGGATTGTGCTCCTTTTGTGGTCGTTTGCTTCAATGCAGCAGACCCTGGCGAGGAGCAGGGGCTTCACAGGATGGCTCCTGGAGAGCAAAGTCATCCCATGCTTGAATGAGGGGCTGGCAGCAGCTCTGCATAATCAGGCATGTAGCTTGGTTATCTACAGGACTGAAAATTCAGGAATCGATCCAGGAAAAGATAATCATGTTATCGATGCAGCAGCCCGAGATGGAGATAGCCATCCCCTCTCCCTGATGACAAGCCTGTGCTGGGTAGAAGCCTGTATACCTTACGTGGTCCTTGTTTCTGCCACAGCCTGGAGTGGTTGGGGGGGCCACCGCTGTTTCATCATAGCCCAGCTCTGTAGCCCCTGTGGCTGGCCTTGTAGCTGGCTCAGCAGTACATATCTACTTTGCAATGCCTTCACTGCTGCACAGGAGACATAGTGAGCATTTTCTTGGCTGGAAGAGCTCAGATCTGAACTGGCCCCATCCACAATATTGGAGGTGAATGTCCAGTCAGGGATGCTGGCAACCACCTGCCTCCTGGTGATGGTATGACCATGTTCCTCAGGAAAACGGACTTTAATGAATCAAATCACTAGGGGAAAGTGTGCAAAGAACTAAGAGGAGCTGCTTGCAGCTCTCCTCTAAATCACCTTTTATGCCCACATTTTGCTCCTCACATATGACTTGAGACTGATTTACACCAACAGGGAGATGATGGCGGAGCACGCAAGCAGGGAACATGCACCATGATACTTGGCAAATGCTTTAGCGGTTGAGAGGGCGGAGGCACCCATTTCTGTGTGCAGGGCCATCGCCGGTCAGAAACACAGGGCAGGCGTAGGGAGGAATGGGCTGGAGCAGTCCAGTGTCCGTGCAGAAACACAGCAAACAGCTACGATGCCATGATAATAACCATCACAGCAAGATGCTACCTGAGAGAAAGCAATAATCCTTTTTCTTTTCTGCATCAAAAAGTACATAAAGTTAGTTGTGAAGAGAAGGTACGCTTCTTTTCTCTGCCACCAAACCCCTGTCAGCATGAAAGCAAGCTTCATTCAAAGATTTTGAAGATTTCACTGTTGGCTAGAACCCCTTCTGACTGCAGTGCCTGAACTGCCCCTCTCACCCCAGTGACGACCCTCTTTCTTTAAAACAGTGTGTGCTTGTGCCTTCTGAGCAGGAGTCTCTGGCCTGATGCTCTTGCTTTCTTTGAAGTCCCGGGAAAGAAAACCATTTCAACACCACCACCTTGTGCCTCAGCTAACAGTGCCCAGGTCCTGTGCCACATGCTTTCATGGCCAGCATGAATGGTGCTCCCTGGTGGAACAAATGCCATCCATTATTGTTCCCTCCTTGCTCGCTGGTCAGCCTGGTATTCACAGCAGACGACAAATTCCTAGTGCTGGCCCTGAGAGAGGATGCCTTTTTCACTGTCCACATCCCACACCCTTCACTGGAAAAGGAATGACTCATTTCCAGAAGTCGTTTCTGTGGCATTCATCACCATCATAGACGAGGCTGTATAAAGCTGAGTTTATCTCCAGGCACCCAGATGAAGGGCTGGTGTTATCCTCATTGTACAGACAAAGAGCTAAGGCTTGGGAAGGCCAGAGTAGATGTGCTAGTGAATTCTGAGGGCTGGGTGTATAAAAGGAACAGAATTTTAGATTTACTATCATACAGCACTTTTGGGGTTTAAAGGAAAAGCCTCAGCTGCAGCTATAAATTCGGAGCGTTACTGCGAATCAGGTGCCATTGTAACCAGAAAATGAGGCACAGTCAGCACCGTCTCTTGTGCACAATTATCCCGGCAGCACATGGAGACACAGACACTGAACTTCCAGGCAGCATTCTGCCCACAACCCCATCCAACACCAGCCAGTAGCTCTTCCCTGCTCCATGCCCAAAACTGCTTCTGAATTTGAAGTAGGGCTCTACAGGCAGCAGCGTCCCATCAGCACCGTCCCTGGATCGTCCCTAGGTAAGGTCTGGTGCAGTGCGTGAGACGAGGCCACAAGAAAAGTTCTCTGCAGCCGTGTAATGGACCCGCAGGCTGCACAGTTCCTTCGGTGTCAGTGTTTCCTGATTGCTCAAGAGCTGTATGTAGCCACGGGGAATCACTTCAGTTTCATTCTTTTTAATAATCACTCTGTAACATACAATCCCAGCTTGATCTTCCAATTCTCCCTTATATTCCTCATGCCAGCTCCCAGCTTAGATACCAACCAGCTCCCCACAGCTTTGCCCAGTTCACCCCCGTTCCTCTCCTGTCCCGCTCTGACCACACTTTTCCCTGGTTCCCTACAAGCCAAGCTGCAGACGCTGTGCATGCATAGCAGACCTCTCCCCCCTCCTCTGCTGTGTAGGCTCAGCAGTGGCTGCATGAAACGCAGGCTAGTGAGGAAAACTCTGCTCATTTCTGGCTCCCTCACTCCACCCAGCCCGGCAGGAGAAAGAGGTGGAAGCAGATGGCGCTGGGCTGACCCGTGTGTCAGGAGGCAGCAAGGGCAGGCTGGGCCACAGTAGCCATGGTTATTATATTAATGCTTATAAAGTCACCTGAAAGTGGGTGAATTTTCGTAAGAATAGAAAATCCATGTTACCTGGCCGAACCTCCTGTCACATCCCCGTTAGTTCCTACCCCCAAAGTTCACACTTCTGAACTTTTTCAAATAGCTTTTGGATGAATCTTGTCCAGTTTTCAATTTGATGTAGCGTCTTTCCTGAAAAACATCACCCTAAGTAAAGTTTGGGAAAACAATAACCAGCTGGAAAGAGTCTCTCGACGCAGACCTGAGCAGCCAGGATCACACATTTCCCACCAGCCCTGAGAACACAAGCACATTTACACATGGGTACTGTGCAGACAAAGCAAGCACCAAAAGAAACTGAGGTAGCTTTAAATTCTGGGATAAGTCTGCTATGAAACATAATCTAATTAGTAACAAAAACCCCTAACCACTTACCCAGAAGCCATCCTTCTATCAAGAAGCCATCACGCTGTTCCAATTACTGCGCCGTCAATCATGGTGTCTTCTGCAAGGAGCATGCGTGTTATAGCAGCCACCTTTGTATGTGACAGCACTGCTCCATCTCATTTGAAGCCCATTATAAATATTGAGGTTAATTTAGGATTCTTTGGATCCCTGACTGTAATTTTCTAATAGGAAAAATCTCAGGCAGGAGGGCTGGTACTGACCTGTTGTGTTGTGCTCAGGTGTGAAGGCAAATACATCCCTGGCTTCACACTCCATGAAGTATGACCAGGCACTTGAGGAACAGGGAAATGCAGTAGCCCTAAACCAAAAACCGAGCTTGAACTGTGCCCTTGTGTGTGTAGCATGTCCTGGTTTGAGCTGGGGTAGAGTTCATTTTCCTTGTAGCTGGTACAGCACTGTGTTTTGGATTTAGTGTGAGAATAAAGTTGGTAACACAGTGACGCTTTAGTTGTGGTTAAGTTGTGCTTGCTCTAGATCAAGGACTTTTCGGTTTCCCATGCTCTGCCAGTGCGGAGGTGCACAAGGAGCCAGGAGGGAGCAGAGCCAGGACAGCTGACCCGAACCAGCCGAAGGGATATTCCATATCACAGCACATCATGCCCAGTGTATAAACTGGGGGGAGTTGTCCAGGAGCTGCCGATCACTGCTGGGGAACTGGGCATCGGTCAGCGGCGGGTGAGCAACTGTATTGTACACCACCTGGGTTTTTTCCCTTGGGATTTTTTTCCTCTCTCTCCCTCTCCTTTTCATTTCTCCTCTTCGTTTCATTCTCCCATATTAAATCACTGACTGGCCTGTTCCTATATGCCCAGCGGCCTCGCCACAGTGTTTATCAGGAATAGCCACCAAACACATTGCTGCATGGCACAGGCTGTTAGCTGGTTAGCCAAATTATCTGTATGCAACTAGTGAGTCCAGAGTAATTGCTATGAGCAATAGCAGGAGAGCGTGTTAGTGCTCATTAGAGACAAATTGAGCTGCCTGCTGTGAGCAAAATAAAGAGGCATTTACCCTGGCTTTCTTAGTGGCTGTTTACACAGAAACACCCCCTGTTTATGGGACTGAAGAGCTGCTTTTACCTGAGCCTCCAAGATGGGCAAATGAGGAGTGCTGGGAACGCTGAACGGACGGTCTGGTCTGTCTGTTCTGCTCCGGTTCGAGGGAGACATGCATAGCTGCTTTAAATATAATCAGCACACCGTGATGGAAAAGCTTCACCACCAGAGGAATCTGGCAGCCAGCTTGGACTTTGGTTTAATCTCCTCCGCTAACTCAGCTCCCTCAGGCTGTTGACATGCTGAAATCAGTTTACTGCAGCTAGGTCACCCGTCAGCTTGCTCTGTCCTTCCAGGCTGGGCTGTTTTCCACTAAGCACAGCCAACTCGTGCCACCTTTGTTTGCAAGCGAGTTGGTAGGAAAACAGCACATCTTTGCTACTGCTGGAGAGGGAGAGGAACCAAAGCAACTTAGGACCTGGCTGGTGGTTTCCTCTCTCTGCTCCTAGGGCACCCTGTTGCTGCAGCCATTGCAAGGCAGAGGCTGGACACAGCTGAGGGGTCTTGATTTGCTGTTTTCTGCCCTGCGTGCTAGCAGTGATCCTGCCCCTGCAGCAGTACGTGCAGTCCATCCCACCCCAGCACCACTCCCCACAGACCCCAGGATTATTTTCAATACTCATGTGACTTTGCTGCTGGGGATTTAAACCCAACCCACTGGAGCATCCTCCTCCCACACATTCTCTCGCAGCAGCAGAGAACAGCTTTTAACCCAAGCAAGACAGTAGTAGACATTTGCCTGTCAATCATGAGGCCGTGCATACTGACACAGAGGAAGGGGGCCAAGAGCTCCAGATGTTTGCTGGCAGAGGGGCGCTGGCTGTAGATCTGGCTGCAGAGCCAGATTGCTCACTGGCTGGACAGCTTGTTCAGGAGCCCTGCAGGGTGCTGGTCATATACGGCCTGGATCTCTCCCCAAAGAGCTCACTGCAGGGCCTCAGCTCACTCAGCGCCACCATTAGTCACCAGAAAAGTGTGTGTGCCCAGAGATGCCCCTCTCACCATAAGGCACAGCTTCGTGCTGGCTCCAGACCAGTAACGGGCTCGTTTTGCCTTCCCACTGGGACAACCCAAGCTGTGAGTAACCTTCATCCACATCCCTGCTCCTGAGCTCTTCCGTGACTTTGCCAGGAACAAATTCACTCAGAATATGACAGTCTGCTCATATTCACTCATTGCACGTGTGCATGGGAAACACTCACACTTAAGCAACATTCCAGGATTGTGGAGATCTGGGTGTTTCCTGGAGCCTGCCGCGTGCTGGCTGGGATAAGGCACCGCTGGAGCAGCAATCAGCCATCCTCCAGGCATGCCAGGCTATGTTGGACCTGCTGCCTCCCTTAAGGGCCCAGCTGTGAGCACTGGGGGTGCTAATTCATTATTTTAACCCATCCTTGTTATGGTTAGAAGGTATTTTTCCTAGGTAGCCTGGTAGCAAGTAATTGGATAGATCAAGGAGCTCAAGAAACGGATTTAGTCAAATGTTGGATTTTGTGATTAATCTGCCTTCCAGATCACATCTTTTTCCCAAGGTAAATTCAAATTAGCACCTGTTGCAGAGCCTATTAGTCAGTGTCTGGGCTCTGGTGCTTTGGAATTCAAAGGCTTTCTGTGTAACACGGGACAATTTCTCATTGTCTCAGAAGCCAGCAGCCACCTTCTCAGCTTGTAATTAACAGCCACTACAGAGCCACAACACGTAGCCACCACTTCCAAGTGTGTCCCCCCAGCCTGAACAGCCTGCCATGCTCTCTAGGACATGGGGGCTCCATCTTCCCCTCAGCCATGTGTATGGTCCAGGTAACTGGATCCCAGAGTAGGGATTGCCCTCAGCAGGGCTGTGTTGAACAGAGTAGCCCTAAACCAAACGATAAAGGATTTCAGCATGGAGACACAGGGGATCCATGGGTAGTTGTGATGGTTGTGCGTATGGTCACATCGCTCTGTGGAAGCTCAGGCTGTTAATTAACTTGTGCCAACACAGGCAGGACATGTTTCTAACCCCAGGCACATCTGGGCACAGCTGCATCAGGCATAGCTGAGGTACTCTGCAACTGAAGTGGACAGAGCCTGGTTTTTTGTCCTGGTTGATTTGTCTTAAGTTGTGAAGATTAATCCAAAGCCCAGCTGCTGTGATGTCCTTTAGAGAAGGACGTTCATCATCCCACGTGGAAAGCCCTGGAGGGACATCCCTAGCAGGTTGCAGAACACGACCTCCTCCATGTTCATGTGCACAGGGAGGTGGGACACAGTGCTGAAAATTCCCCGGGAGATGTCGTACCACCTTAAGGGCACGCAGAGTACAGCAGCTCTGTCCTGCCAGGCTCTTCAACAACACTGCAGCCAACTAGTAACTCACACCTCAGGAGGGTACACAGGGAGCTGAGCTCTTCTCCCAAAGGAAAGAAAAAAAGTCTCCAGGTCTGTGATCATGGGAGCTCCAGCATCCATGAGGGTGCATTTGGAGGAGTTCTTTGAGAGAGATGTGTTCACAGCACATCACCAGTCCTGCCTGTACAGAAAACTGAAAAAAAATTCTAGATACATTTCCTTTACTTTCTCTAAATATATCGACAGAGCACTTGGTCTTCCCTGATTGCTGCCCAGAAAACCCACTAAAAGACTTGCTGACCCGTTTTGGAAAAATAGGAGTTAGTGGCATGTTCATCCCCATGTGCACCAAGCCTGCATGACAGCAGCAGGGCAGAAGCGCTGCAGGATCAGCTGTGAGTATCGAAGGGCACAGTGATAACCAAGGTAGGAGAGAGCTATGGGAACACAGCTGCTTTCTTTCCTCCAGCCTTCACCCCTCCTGCTCTGCTCTCCATGCAGAGTCAGATGCAGATCCCAGGTCAGGGAGCATCCAGTCAATGCAGCTGGAAAAAAAAGCCCAGGAAAGGTCGCACATGCTGTCCCTTGTCCTTTCCTCCTAACTCCTGCCACTGCTGCACACCAGACACGTTTGGTTTGCCGTGAGAAGACCCTTCCATGTTCACGCACTGTGAGGAGGTGGTGACTGGGTATTGCGGGGGCGGACTGAGGCAAAGGCTGGGGGGAGGCTGGCATCATTTCCTACAGAAACCAGGACACTTCAGGGCAGCCTAGCGATGGTGAGTGCTCTGCCCCTCGCTCAGCTCCACCAAGAATGGCAGCCACGGCCTTGGGTGAGCTGTCAGATGCTGTGCTCTGCGAAACAGAGGGCAAAAGCAGACCGAAGCGCACCCAGAGCAGCTGTTTTTAAAGCTGATGAGCGCAGCCAAGATCCAATTTACATCATACAAATTTTTCCCTTTTGTTTGTTTTTTTTTTTTTAGTTATACTCCCTGGTGTTATTGTGGACAGGTCTGGCGTGGCTTTGCAGCTGATGCAGCTGTGACCAAAGCTGATCCCAAAAGCACCAATACTGACCTGGATTGATGGGTCAGAGTAGCACAGCATCTCAATGTGACTCAGCAGCAAGAAAGCTAACACTGTTCTTAGATGTACCAACAGAGGAGAGGGACCAGGGCAGGGAGGTGACTAACTCCTGGGGATGACTGAGGCCAGCAGCACAGACTAGAGGCATGACAAAAAGCGAACAAGTGCAAAAAAGAGCCGTAATAATGATTTGAGGGTAGGAGAGGACACTTTGAAGTGAAGGATTTAAAAGCTCGATCTGTTCGGCTAATTGAGAAGATGCTTGAAAGGCAATGTGCTCCCAACATGTAAGTAACTTAATGTGGAAAACCACTAAGTTCCGAAAGGCTCTTCAATAAACTGGGAAAGACAATAATAGGACCAGTGCCTGGGAGCTGAAGCCAGGCATATTCAGAATAGAAAAAGGATGCAGATCTTTACCAGGAAGGACGATACAGGAACAAGCACCTACAAAACTACTGAGCTCCCCCTCTCTTAATTATTTCAAGATATCCCTTTTGGATAAGGCAAGTCCTTGGTCTGGTGTGGTTTCACCTGTCACACTGCTCTCTGAAACAGCCCTAGCTACAGCCTGCAACAGCAACTGGCCCCCGCAGCATTGCCAGAGCATCCTCAGTTTCCTGATGGGCTCTGCAGAGAGAGATGTTTGTGCTTCAATTCTAGCTAACTGCTCCAAGAGCCCATTCACACACAGGCACATTCTCCTCACTGTTCTTTGCAAGGGGAGGTTAAAATATGAGTTAATCTTCTGTGGAATCTAAAAGAACTGGGTAACCAAGTGTTTGTGCAGCAATGACCTGGCAAAGCACCAAAATCCCCTTTAGGGCTGTACATATGGTCTTCACCTGCTTCTGGGACACTCTGCCTCCCCCAGACTCTCTTGGGGAACAGGACCTTCCATCTGGATCTGCCAGACAACACACACCTTGCTTCTTTTCCGTACAAATGGGTGTTTGGAAGATATCTCTGTGGGCTGCCCTTTTCTTAGTGTCTCGGTGATCCATTGCCCTGAAGTCCGTGTTGTTCTGTTACATTTAACCAATCAAACAATTTTCCAGGAAGACCAAAAGCATTTGCTTGCTGGCCTGTTTGAAGATGGATATGGGCAATGAACTGCCTCAGGCTGTTCTCTTCTGTGAGGGGAGAACTGGATGCATCTTGATTTCCCAGTACAACCCTTTTGGCTGCCATGATGTCTTAGAAATCATATATTATTAAAATAATTATAAATAATTGCGATGTATATTTTGTGTATAACACAACTGAGTGCTAGAAGGGTTTAACACAGATCTGAGGATGGGGCCACAAGGAACGTTTGGAGGAGCCATCACTAATTGTCATATTGTGATCAGCTCATCATAAGCCCAGGGATGAATGATGGAGCAATAGGTGGGTTACAAGTGGTGGCCAGGGTGGGGAGGAAGTTCTTTTGATGTGTCTCACTTCACAGTAGTCCCAGCCTATTCCTTAGACACAGATTTAACCTTAAACCAGGCAATCCACTGTGTGTACATGGAGACTGAGGGGGAAGAGATGGCCCCTAACAAAGCATTTCTTCACTCCCATCCCTTTTCAATGTTAATAGAGCTTTTTTTTATTGTTATCTGCATTAACTCATACCAATTATTCTATTCTTCTGCCTACTGGCACTGCTCCCATATACAGAGGTCACCTGAAGTTGAGTATAACCCAGATGGCAATCAAATGTTTCGTTAATCTGCTGAGATGCCTCTCGTTTCTTTTCCCACACACTATCATCTGTGCAATGAGCCTGACACTTTGCTCCAGAAGTTCTGTCACATACCCCAGGTCCCTGGTTCTCCTATCCCACCAACCTGGCTTGGGCTGACACCAGATGCTGTCATTGACTCAGCCCAGAAGTCCCTAAACCAAAAAATCTGGGAACAAATGACTCCCAAAAGCCAACACATAAGGAAGCCAGCCTGGCTGGTACAAAGAAGGGGCAGGATCAAAGACCTGTGGTCAAGCAAACAGCTTGCTGAACATGACGTGGTGCTGGCTCCACTGTGATCCCCAAGTGGAGCCAGGATTGGTTCTTCTAATTAACCTTGGAAGCACCTTCCCTGAGAAGCCAATTCACACTTTGGGCTAAAGCACGGGAGACAGAGGACTGAGTGAAGTGCACACAGTCAAAATGGGGATGGTTTCATCTCTGGAAATTGTCCTGTGATGACCTATCTCCAGGGATGGGGAGCAGAAGCGAAGAAAATCACCTTACTGTGAGAGCACACCAGGACCATGATCCCTGGGGGAGTCCTTCCTCCTAATATCAGTCAAGTAGCCATCCCCACCCCCTCACTCTGCATGTCCTGAACTAAAATTTTATTAGCAAATTATGCATTATTAAATGAAATGCCTCCTGTGGAACAGCTCTATTACGCCTATGCAGTTACCTTTGTCAGCCCAACCTGTAATTGCATCATTTGTTCACCTGACAAGACCCGTATCCTATAAAGTCTCAAAGTCTGGCAATAATTATCTCTCTGTCATTTAATTCTGCTTTAGAGCAGCTCCATATGGCCTTTCATTTGTGCTGTCTTGCTAAGCACCTCATCTAGCTTGGTCATCCCAGGTGGCGTTTTCATGCTGTTCACGTACTTTGGGGGCTTTGGAAATGCCCCGGCATTCGAGGGCAGCTCAAGTGTGGACAGCACTGGGTGAGGAACGTTCTCCATTCTGCTTTGGGAGAGCCACGGGCAAGTCAGCCAAGTGCATCAAGCCCAGTAGATACTAGCACCCTTGTCTAGCTACAGATGGTGGGATTCATTCCCCTACTTTAGCAAAAAGAGGCAAGGGTCTCCCAACATGCAAAATCTGCATCTAAAGCACAAGGCTCTGGTGCTTACCTATCCAAAGCAGAGCACGTCGTGGATCCCTGTAGGTTTCCTCCAGAAGAAACAGGAACAGGCAAAGGGACATAGTTTGTGTCTGTCTTGATCATCCCTGGATGCAGGGCCAGGATGCCCTTCCACACCTGATCCTGGAAATTAGACGCAGTGTCATAGTTCAGGTAAAGCCCAGGGACAAATCCCCCTGGAGGTGTTCATGCCTGCAGTCTGGAGACCAAGCCCACACCACAAACTGCGCACAAAGCGGAAGTTACAGAAGTCAACCTGCCCACAACAGGCTTCATCTGCCCAACTGCCCTGTCCGCACGTCTGCTAGAAGTTTTCCCTTCTCTTAGATGTGGGACCTGACCCACTGGGAAGGAATCTGACTGACTACAGTTTTGCCTGCTACAGGCTTTCTCCCAGCGTCTTCAGCTCCCCTGAGCAATTTCCCACATCTCACAGTTCTGGTTTGTGAAGAATTCCTTCTCCTTTCCAGTTGATCTGCATTTAGCTTTATTTGCAGTTGCTAACACCATCCACCTTTTAGGCTTTTAGTCAGAACTGCCTCTCTGCTTGTGTCTTTTTGCTTCCAAATACCTTTCTTTCAAGAATTTCTAGGTTTTGTTCATTTTTTCCTCCACCTCTACGATTTTCTATCCGTAATTATCATTAATTTGGAGAACTCAGTCCTTTTGAAGAACAGACAATTAATTTCCAGGGCTAACATCTTTCTCCACTGTAATCACATCCACATCCTTGTTCCCTCGTGCCCTGAGTGGTGCCTATTGTGCTGGGAAATGAGGGCTGGATCTCAGGAGGCTTTCAGCCTTCTGCTCGTGGCCTCCAGCAGGTCTCCCAGGCAGCATGTGCTGTGGCAGCATCTCTCCTCTCCCCATGCTCTATGCAAGCAGCAGTGAGAAATGCTCCCTGGATGGGAGGATCTCGCCGGGCAGAGCAGAGGGGCGTGAGTGGCAGGAAGGCTGCTGGAGTCTCCCCGTTTTGGTAACAAATGGAAATCTGCCAAGGATAAGTTCCTTTTGTGGTGAACAGCTGACAGATCTCAAGCTCTCAGCCTGGTCCAAGCATGAGCTAAACCTTTTAATGGATTCAAAGCAGCCTCACATCACTTATCAGGAACCCATGTAATGTCACAGAGTTGTTAAAGGGAGGTGCAGGGGGAATGCCCTCAGTTTCCCCCCCCAAGATGTGCCAGGCAAAACCAGAACCCTGAGCCTCAGGGGTCTCCCGCATCTCCAAAAGCTGTGCTCAGCTGTGCATGGGGAGCATCTTCCCCTTTAGCACCTCACCATGCCCCTTGCAGCACCGGCCCCATCATGGGTACACACATGGGTGGGAGGACAGCTGTGTCACACAGCCAGCTCAGCCACCTGGTGCTGGGTGATGGTCTCGGTGGGACGGTGGTGGCACACTGGAGGACTGGAAGAGCAAGATGCTCTAATGCACAGAGCCTGGTCAGCATGGGTGCCACGCAGCGTGGCCTGGGACGGGACACAAGGAGTTTTTGACATGCTAGTGTTGCCACTGCAGCCCGTGCGTGGCAGTCCTGGGTTCCCCCAGCACTGCAGCTCAGAACCCAGCTCAGGGGCACCCTGACACATGGGACACTGCAGATGAGACAGGGGTCACAGGCATCTAGTGCGACCCCTGACTCACAACATCTTTGTTAGTGCCTGCATGTGGGGACATCGCTCAGGGCTCCCTCTCTCCTCTGGTGCTCGGGATGCGGTGGTGAGATGCTTGTAGCGCTGTGAAGCAGACATGGTCTGTCCCTGGTTTCCCAGCAGAGTGGTGGTGACAGAGCTGTATGAGCTGGCTGCAGAAAGCACAGCCTGCCCAAGCCTCACAAGAAAATTATCAGCTCTCCGTCAGCAGATCCAGCCATTATTTTAAGGTGCATGAGCCACTCCTTGCCTGAAAGCACCCCTCCACCATCCTACCCCCAGGCAGCTCCCAAGCCACTGTCCCAAGGCAGCCCTGGGCTCCATGGGCACCTGGGACCTGCAGGGAGTGAGACACAGCTGGGGCAGGTCTCCCCTGCACCCTTGAGCCCAGGAGGGTTAATCACCAGCTGAGAAAGGGTTTTGGGGAAAGACACCCCCCCCCTCCCCTGCTTCTGCCAGTCCAAACCTCAGCTGCTTTGGGGGGATTAGTGTAAGCAGCAACCCGAACCGCTGGCAGCCAGTCTGCTCCTGTCCCTGGGGACAGCGGGGACCTGCAGTGCAGCAAGCAGCATCCTCATTGGTGATACACACCCAGGCAGCCCCGAGCCCCTGGGTCTGTGTCCACACTGACATTTTCTCAGCTTGCACCTCTGCTGCCTTTAAGCCTCACGCCCGTGCTGGCAGTGAAGCATTGCCGCAGCCGCGCTCAGCTCCGCAGGGCCTGATCCATCCCAAAGCACACAGCTCTGCAGGCTCACCTGCCTCCACGCTGACCCTGCCAAAGGGGCTGTTAACACGCTCACCTCCCAGGTGCAAAAAGGCACACTGGTGAAACTGAGGCATGCAAAGTGGTCATAACAATATTATGCACTCCCTCCTCCCGGGTTGTAACAGCAGGTGTGACATTCTCCATGGCAGCGTGATCTCCTCCTCTGCCTGGAGCAAGAATGCACCATCCCCATCCCAGCAGGGCAGGATGCGGATGACCGGTCCTCCCACAGCCCTAGGAGGGGAAAAGCCCACCATTCCCCCATGGCCCCTCGTTACTCAAAGCCCCATCATTCCCTTGTGACCCTTCATTCCTCCACAGACCAGCGTTCCCCCATGGACCATTGTCTTCCACTGCACTTGCCAGTGCATATGGGATCTCAAGGCTCAGAAGACCCAGTTCCGATGGTCTTTCATCACGCTGTCTTTTTGTTTGAGATTGGCAAGAGGTTTGCCATCCACCCAGGCTCCTTGAACACAAGCCTAGACCAGGTGCTGCCTGTAGCTGGGTCTGCCCTTGGAGGTGGACTAGGCAGGCAAGAAGGGGCCTGTTGGGATGCATCATGTCCCACTCCACCTTCTCATATGCTGTCCTGCCCACGCTGCCTCCCTGGAGGGGCTGGTGGCACAGCCAGCGAGGCACCGTGGGATGTGACACTCAGATGTGGCACAGATGGGGACTCCTGCCCAGGAGGCTGGTGTGAGACTGGGAACATTTGGGTCTGCACAAGGAGGGACAGTTCCTGTGTACATTCTGCTCAAGTCACCCAGCTTCCCAGGTTAATACCCCAATTAGAAGACTGATTACCTCATCTTGTACCAGCTTCCTTGGGTGAAGGCATCTCCACGTGTTTACCACCAGCACCTTCTCTCAGCCGCAGTCTGAGCAGACCTCCCATCACTCAAGGACATCCATCACCTCCACCTGTTATTGAATTACTTTCTGAAGAGAGGTAAACCACTCTGTGTTCAGCAGGACACCTCAGATAGCAATCTATTTCTCATTATCTAATCATTTTCCTCCTATCTGCTGCTTCTTCCCAATAATAACATCATAGTAATTAATTGAGACACTCATTAAGTAGACAGCACACAGTCAAAGCATAGGCAATGTCCTAACATTCCAGTTCCATAAAAAGCACCCAGTGACGGCAGATGGGAAGCAGGGCAGGATTTCCAAAGATCGTTTTGCTCAGAGTCTCTATTCTGAGAAACCAAATAGACACATCTAGCCAACAGATCTGCCAGGCTGCAGCCAGCAAAACTCTTATTTCACTTCAACAATTACACATTTGCGGTGTAATTTTCTAAGGCCCTTTGAACCCTGCCTATCTCTTATAATAATTTCCCCATTTATGCAGTCCCGCATGGACCAGGTGTTTTGATGACTCTCAAGCATAATCCTGGGGTAAAATCTCTGTTAAGCCGAGTGAATGATGCATCATAGGGCTCAGGTTTGTCTTCAGCAGAAATCCTGGGAGCCTCACATAGTCCATAACATCCCACTGCTTGTCCAGCTCTCTGTGGTAAGTCCAAGTGCCCTGTCTGGCAAAGCATCATCCACTGCTTTCTGACACCAGCAAGGCTGAGTTACGCAGGCAGCTGGAGTTAGGTACACTGACATTCGGTGCTGGGGGGGCAGAGGAGAACCGCAGCCCACAAAAAGCAATGTGCATCTCTTGTCCATAGTAAACTGATTGGCCAGGGGTTTAATGCACGTTTGCTAAGGTCCAGATTTGACCATGGGGGTGTGCTCTGGATGCCAACAATGGTAGGTCAAAATCCATGTAAACTTAGGATCATTGAGTGGGAAAAAAAGAGCATGGAATCAGTAACAGTGGATTTGGTTCTTTCCAGGGCAGCTGGTGTTTTAAACTCTAATGTTTTGACCCATTGCCCTTGCCTGTGTCTTGTGCTGGAAGGGAAGGAGGATGCTTCAGTGTTAGTTGCTCTGATTCCCTGCAGCCCCAGCCCTCCCCAGTACTTCTCCAAGACCAGTTCTCTGGGCTAAAAAGAAATTCCTGCAGTTTCTGCAGCCCTGAGCAGTGAGTCAGGAAGTTCCTGGATTTTATTCCCATTCTGTATTTGGATTATCCCAAGACATTTCCAACTTTTCTATGAGAAATGGGAGCAAGAGCTTTGCCAATGCTGTTATGCCAGATGGAGCAGTGCCACGCTGAAGAGTTTGCACCTGGGGTCAGTTGCTTGGGTTGTTCTCACCTGAGAGACATCCCCACGTGTGTTTTGCTCTCCTGACTGCCTAACAGCCTGGTGGTGAGCCCCAGGCACCTGGAGATCAGCAATCAAATCCTTACTCCAACCCAACGCGAAGTCTCAAGACAGATTCTCACGTGAATACCTGAAACGCCAGGATCTCAGGGCTGGGGGGCTGACCTGAACAAAACTTTCATCACAGACACGAGGCACTTTTCTTTGGTGTGGTTTTCATCAGACCTCACACAATACTACAAATATTCTGACTTTTCCAAGACAGCATTCTCAGCAGCAAGACTACAGTACCTGCAATAGCCCTTCCCAGAAACTGGGGGTGTTGCGGACCCTGGGGCTGTCACCACTGACAGCTCCCCCCATCCCAGCTCCTGCCTTACTCCTGGAAACATTGAACCAAGATACTGAATGCAGGCTTGGGGTTTGCCTCCTGGCTTTTACCACTAATCAAAATGCATGCGTTAAGAGTGTCCTAAAAGTGAACTTTAAAGTTTGCACACAAGTAAGCGAGTTTTGAGACCTTTAGACAATGTATTTATAGCCTCAAACAAAAATCCTTCTGCACTAACAGGCACACTAGTATTCAAATTAGGACTGCTTATAACTCCGTAACATCATCTACAGTCTAAAAGCTTTTTAAATGAGGTTCACAACCATTAACAAGGTAAATATATTTGTAGATTTGTTGGGGCAATTACAGTCATTTAAAAACCAATGCATAATAACGGACATGAATTAAATAAGCCATTGCTAATTAAATGTATTAATGCCACTTTATAAAATGAATGCATCTAGCTAATGCATTACAGCTAGTTTTGTTCTGTAAATAATTGAGCAGCGATACATGCAGAATTTGCATCACTGGGCATTGTCAGTGCCCAATAGCAGTTACAATAAATTTGCCCCAGTGGAACCAATCTACTGACTACCAACCAGGTTCTCCTTTTGTCTCTCTGGTCTACATTTTCCTTTGCTCTGTGAGAAACAGTTGCAGAAGAATGGAGCTAGTTAACCCCCAAATATGGGACACAATTACAAAGCATTTCTGAAGACTTTAGTTTGAAGTGTGCTCTTCTGCCAATTGTAATTTGCAGCAGGTACAACACTCCCAGGCTATGGAAAAGCCATTTCTCTGTCCTGGGAGAGTTCATTCAATTTTACCTAATGCTAAAGTGTTCAATAGCACAATTTTCCTCCTTTTGCTTTCATCCTTTTGGAAATATCACCAGTCTGGAATTAACTAATTGACCACAGACCTGAGGAGCCAGACCCAAAGCAGCCCCACAGGGTGCTGTGCAGTGTCAGCAGCTGCAGAGATGCACAGAAAGGATGAGAACTAGTCTGGGCTCTTCTGGGCATCCCGGACCTGGCCTTGCATGTGAAAGCACAGGATGCAGGATCTGGCTGAATTCCTGAGCAGAAGAGAAGGACACACAGACTTGACCTTAAGTGTAAGAAAGCTCCCCACCCCAGCCGGACCTGGTGACTCCTGGGGTTCAAGTGCAGTTGGCTAAAAGACTCAGTGCGCTTGGGCAGATCCTGACCTCACCATGAAATCACTAAGATGGATCAGACAAATCACTCACGACTTGAGCCCATTTCTTTCTGCTGGCTATAGAGTATGCCCAGACACTAACTCAAATGGTGACACTTACCTTTCCAGGGCCTAAAGTCAGGGCACACGGAGGTTGTGCTGAAAGCTCAGCTGGTGAACAAGCCCAGCACTCAGGGGATGATAGTCTGGGCTGATTTTGCATTCAGAGCTTCCTGCTGATGTAAAAGGGGCAAAGCTGGGACAATGCAAACAAAAAGGACACATTTTTTATCTTATTTTTCCTTGGCAAAAAACTGATATGTGATTTGCCCAAACACATACAGTTTCTAGTAGTAATACCTTTGCAGCTGGAAAATGCCCACCCTGTACAGCCGCACAAGTATGTCTCCTGTCACAGGCTTTAGCTGTGCTCCAGGCTCCGACCTGCTGCGAGTCATACAAAGACACACAGCTTCCTTCAGCCAGAAAAGTGGATCACCCCACTCTCTGAAATCACCAGGTCCTGCCTTGAGGGGCTGAACAGCTTCTTCCCAGGAGAAGGTGCCATCCCCCCAGCATAATCAGTGGCAGATGACTTGGAGGATGAACCACCTGGGTCCTCAACCCCACCATGGGTGGCTAGCTGCATGGCTCCTGCTGGTACTCAGCACTTTGCCAAAGTGCTGGAGGACCTTTTTCCCGAGATGGTTAGGAGGGTCTCACCCTTGTTTTTTTGGTGGGTGCTCAGGGAGGACACAAGCAGAAGCAGACACAGTCTGGTCAGTGGGGGATGGTGAAATGTGAGAGAGATCACCTTGGTCTAAAAGAAAAGTCAACCTAAAGAAAAGTGGCTACTTTTTGCATAAAGAACCCTGACATCTCACTTTCCCCAATTTCCAGCTAAATCTCAGGTCCTCCACGCAGCAATTCCCTGGTTGGAGGGTGGTGTTTGAACACCGAGGAGCTGGTGACCACAGGGCTCCTCTGCCTGCAGGAGCAAAACTCTGCTTGCAAGAGGCATTTCTTTGGCCCAGAAACACTTACCTGCTTTTTTAAATCTTTGTGTTTACTCAGTTCACGGCCAGTGTTGGGTTTTGCAGAGGAGGAAGGGTTGGGGTTGCAGCATGGCTGGGGAGGTGAGTGGCAAAGCTGGGATGAAGGAGAGGGGTTAGGGCTGAGGGGTCTGTAGGGCAGGAAAGCAGCCTCAGGGCTGGTCCTGCAGACTTGTCTCAGGAGTCTTGTTCCAGTGATAGAAAAGTCACTTCACAGGGTTTCCAGCTTTCCTTAAAAATGAGCAACCACATGGGTCCCTGCTGCCAAACTGCCTTGAACTGTCCTACTGCCCTATTGCCCTGCTGCCAGCCCTGTCTGCCCTCTTCCACATCAACCTCAGTTCTGCCTTGGATGTCATTCAAATGCTGCAGCTCCACCAGCCCCAGAGCCTCAGCATCAGGCTGTGCTGGGGATGGGGATGGGGCTCTTCACCACTCAGTCCCTTCCACTCAAACAAGGGCAAAGAGTGGGAAGGAAAGAGAGCACTGGAAGTGCCAAGTGGGCAGCTATCTCCAAAAGCTCACAAACAGAAAATGTTCATCTCTGACTAATGCAGCACCCCTAAAGAATAGCCTGGCCAGCTGTATTTAATTGCCTGGTTTAGTCAGATATGGCTGGAAAATCTCACGCCTGTCAGTTTTCTCCCCCTAAAGCAGCAAATTATTCACCATCCTCTTGTAGCATTTTGCAGCCAACTCTTTCCTGTGATGATTTTCAAAGGATGAAGAATGAACACCCTGATGACATTTCTAGTATCTATAAATATCTCCCCACTACCCTGCCTGCCGAACTGGTGAATTATGCAGGAAGATATATATATAATAAAACAATTGGATCCATTTTGTTGTCAACATCCCATTCTTCTTCAGCTGGCAAGGGAATAGCCCAGGCTGTTGCTCTGCAGGTGTTTAAAAAACGGGTAGATGTGGCGCTTAGGGACATGGTTTAGTGATGGACTTGGCAATGCTGAGTTAACGGTGGGACTTGATGATCCCAAAGGTCTTTTCCAACTGAAATGATTCTCTGATTCTATGGAATGAGAGCCAGACCTGACCCCTCTTTGACAACTAGTGCAGGACAAGGCGGGAGGACCAAGTCCCTCACTAAGTATCAGGGCAGCTCGAGGTGACTCACGCAGAACTGCAGGTCTCTCCAGGCTGTGGACTCCCACCCTGTGAACCCCACAGCTGCCTGGAAACAGGATCCTGGAAGTTCCAGTGCCACCATATAGGCAGTGGAAACAGAACTGGCTGATGATCCTCCCCTTCCCCCTCAGCCCTGGCAAGCAGGGACCTCTCAAGGTGAGGTGATGTTTGTCGAGGTGCTCATTGACTTTGGGGATTCATCTGAGTAACAGGGTTTGTAGTGTTCCCAAAGGAGGGTCACCATCCCTGCTGGAGACCTGAGTCTGGCCCTGAGATTGTAACCTGGCATTGGGTTAGGGTGGGAAAGTTTGGAGGTGCTCATCCGTGCTAATTCCACCGAGACCAAATCCTGCGCACATCTGTCATCTTCCCCTTCCATCCTATGCCGCCTGCCTGTGACACAGGGGCTGATACCTGCAGGGAGTGCAGAGATGGCACTGAACCCCACAGGTGAAAACCCCACGGCTGCTTGCATGGGGAGGGGCAGAAGGATGCTGCGTGCTTGATGCGGAAGAGAAACAGCAAATACCAGCGCGAGGCTGGGTCCTGCACTGCGCGGTGAAGCGCTGCAGGCTGCACAGAGCGCGTGGCACAGCCCCACTTCCCCGGGCAGCCAACCCAACCTCTCCCGATTCCCAGCTCCCCAGTGCTCCGCTTCTGCCGCTCAGAGCGATGCTCTGCCTGGCTTATTAAGCTAATGTGCACCCCAGTCATCCCTCTCTCTGCTTTCTGCTCTAAAAACCCAGCAGTTCTTACCCACTCCATTCGTAATTACAAATGCAGCTATCCAGATGTCCACGTTTGTCCCATGTGACCCTGCATGTACTCTCCATACGAGGAGCAAACATATAATACAGGCCTGCAGGCAATTTTTAAAGGCTAATTCAGGAATAATTATTTTTATTAGTAAATTTCTATCATTATGAATTATTCTTTAAATCCTTGTGGTGCATTTTTACTGCCGATCATATTAAGCACATTGGATATTAACACTGTTTTCAATGTTTCTAAAATTTATGGGAATACCATCAATAAACAGTTTATATCAACAACAACTAATGGTCTCACAACTTTTGACATCACACATATGACAAAGAAACACTCACGTATAGAAAGGAACAAGGCCTGAAGAATCTCACGGGTCACTGGACTATCTAAGGATTTTGGAGAAAGCCGCTGACTTTAAAACTACTTTGGATCACCAAAGAGAAATAAACATTACATTCAGCATGAGCTTAGCACTCTCTGGGTGTGGAAGATCTGGCTCTGGGTTGGGACCTCCCAGCGCTCCAGGGCAGCAGTATAGGAATTAGAGGATATTGATTTACAGCAGCCAAGAATCTGGACCACGTGCCCCCCCTGCACCTCTCTCACCTCCTCGCAGGCTCTCTTCAGGCTGGGTGCCCAGTGCTCAGAGGGATGGAGCCTGGGTTCAATCTCAGGATATTACTTTTGAAATTGTCTGAGAAAAACATTGTGAGGGATTTGCAAACGAGGTGCTCCGCTGGTGAGCCTAGATCTGCAGCAGCAATGCCACACCAGCGAGCACCCACTTGGAAGGATTTTCTCTAGTTTTAAGGTTAAAAGTCCACACATAAGTTGGCCCTCTTTGGCGTGTTTTGTATACAGGACACGGGTACATACTGCGGGTATCTTGTTTGTCAGCAGGAATAGCTTTGATGAAAATGACAGGCATGGCCGGCGTTAGTTCCTTGAGCCTGGCATCTGTGATTATCCCAGCCTACAAAGGACAGAAGACCAAGTCTTAGTTGGATTTCCAAGATATCCATCAGGTGTACCCCAAAACGCACGATCCTCTGTAATGTTTATACAAGCTGGTCTTACTGGGGAAGTGCAAACACCTTTTCTGAGGCCAAGGGAGTGGGTGAGTCTATTTGAGGTAAGGAGGGTCTGGATCACACACCTGCCCTGTTTTATCAGAAGCCTCCCTCAGGCGTAGCTTATCCCAAGGGTACAGATGCCTGCCCTCCCCAGATGCTCAAACCCTCACACACCTGACCGGACTCTGCAGGGGAGCGATGTTCCTGGCTGTCCCACCACATCATCCTCACTTAGCTCTTACTCAGGGTTTCGCCAGACCAGAAGCACCTTGTGGGGAGCACTGCTTGTGCTAGGACCAGTCGTGGACACCTGAACATGGTTCAGGATGGAGAACAACGCTCACTTAAGACGACTCTAAAAGGCACCAAGTAAGTGTCCCGCCACACCACCAAAATTTGGGCATGACCTGGGTTACACTTGGGTGGGCAATGAACGCACACAGTGCTTTGTGTGGCCCCAAAAGGCACCACAGCCTTGTTTCTACTCCCACAGGTGCTCCCTTCAGCAAAGGGGATCCACGACTGTTCCTGAGGGAATATTATCATCAAACAACAAGTCCATATGATCCTCTCCAAAGCAATGCTCTCACACAGCAGGCTGCCCGACCCAGAAGGATAGTATGCTGTCAGGGCATGAAATCAGTGGCTTGGTGCTCTAATCTGGGTCTCTCTGGCAGCTTCCCTTTCTCTTTCTGGCAATAAAATCCCCTACACATCAATCAATTTCCAGGAAAACCTGTAAAATTTCTTAATGGAGGCTAGAGAGACCAAATGGAAACAAATACAGAAATGGAAATAAAACTTCTCAGTGCTAAAGAAACTGCCTCTCACTGCAGCTTAGCTTCACATATCATTATTATTTCAAATGCTCTTAGATCAGAGTTGAGGGATGAGATTCAACCTCTCTGGTAGTTTATTTGGTTTTGCAAATCAGAGAAGAAAAATAATTCCTCTTGCAACACACCTTGGTTAAATTGTACTAATGCCATCTGTTATACTAAGCTATAATAAATCCAAGTCTGATTTAGGATTTTATATTTCCAACATGCTGAACAAACATTACATAATTCTTATAATACCTTGCAAAGATGCTATTTATCAAACATTATTATGTGCTATTTTAAATCCACATCTTTCATTTCTGAGGCTCGATTTTGATCAGATCTTTTACTGCTGACAATTATTCAAATCAAATTTCCAAGATGTATGCTACCTATTTCTGGGCTAACAAGAGTCGAAATCTTCCTGAGATATCTCTATGGAACATATAATTTTGTTATGTCTGGGCTGATTTTCATTTGCATTTTTTATCGCTCTCATCATCAGAAATTAATTGTGCTCTGAAAGCGATTTTCCCTAACTACTGGCACAGCACACCTGGTAAAACGCCACTGTTCTGTGCCTCGAGGCTCAGGCCTCAGATCTTAAAGAATTCTTCACTTCTGCTTGTCCTGGCTTCTCAACAGGCAATTTGAAGAGCAGATGTATTGTGCTGCCGCATATCGATGGGCCCAAAGACACAGAAGAGCTGTCACAAGCCAGGGATGCTCATAGATGGGCGCAAGCATCTGGCCATGTCCCCTCCCACCCCACTGCGTGTTGGGGTGTTAGCAGCACAGCCGCACCCGCACCACAGCTGATCTAGGGTCAGTTGGCTTGAAGACCTTCAGCATGGCTTGGCTGTCTTTCAGGTAGGGTTGCCTCTGCCTGCAGAGAAGGGGAGCTGGTGATCTAACCAACTGCGCAGGCAGCAGGGAACATCACTCCAAGGTGGTCCAAAAATTGCTGGGGTGAGTGGCTTCAGCTGGGTGTGGGGAATGAGCAAAAGAGCCATCCACGGAGCACGCAGTGAAGACTACCTAATGAAGTGCTGTCCAGTAAAGCCAATCGAAAAAGGAATTTTTATCAGAGGAGTTTAAGAGTTGAGATGCAGCTGGAAAAGGTTTTGCCAAGTTATTAATTTTTCAGAACAACCATAAATAAGAGACTGCCTGTTCACAGCACAATTTGCAAGTGTCCCCTCCGTGGTTGCATGGTAAGTTTATCACTGGAGACCTCAGCTTGAGCCACATCCTACTCTCGCTGTCAGAGCTCACAAATACATGGGCATTACTGACAGCTGACATCTGCAGGAAAAGGCTTCACATGATGCCCCAGCTCACCCCTCTGAGAAAAATTTCAACCTCTGATGCATGAGACCTGAGGCACCTGGTGCCTCTGCAGAAGAACATGGCAAGCTGTGGTTTGGGACTGTAGCACCAGAACTGGGCTGTGTCAGGGCTGGGTGACACACTGATGTTGTTTTCATCTGCATCCACTGCTGGGAGCATCTCAGATGAAAACAAGTGCTGTGCAACTGTTCCCAAAGTTTTTGAACGCCAAACAAACGCGACTGTTCCTTGCCACACAGGTGTGCCCTTCAAAGCCTCTCCACTGGTTTAAGACTGGTGCTTCACACAGGACTAGCTTTAAAAAGTACACAGAACCCACAGCTGGTGCAGCTCAAAGGGGGCACGGTGCCCTCCGTGTTAAGCCCCTGCTCAGCATGCTGTGCATCTCAGCCAAGGACAAGGTGATGTGCTGTCTGCACCTGGCAGAGCCTCGTGGGGCAAAACCCACCTCTCCCCTTGTCCTGTTAGGCTTCACTGCCCTTGGTGAGGAGCAGGGCCCACACTTGGCATCAGTTTTGGCTCTCCATTGCTGGAAGCAAGAAAGCCAGGAATCAATCAGCAATCTCCCATGGCTTAAGAGAAAATATCTCATAGTGGCACCAGTCAAACTACCTCTCACTGAGTCCCACTGACTGTAACAGTGCAACAGCAACAGATCATTTGGACTCAAAATAACCTGCTTGGCTTCATTTCATCTAATAGCTGCCTGCTGTTTTGTAATGAATGTTTTATAAATTTAAGACACCCAAGGGCAAACATAAATGTTTAAATAAATAGAAAAATGGGAGCAGCAGAACATAAAGGGACCTTTTCCTTTTTTGGAGGCACAATCTAAATGTGAAATATTCTTTAAAAGTGGATGTGATCCCCAGAGTAGTTCTAAATATGACCTGCCACTCAGGAGAGGATTAATTTGGAAGGAGTGTACAACCCAAAAGAACTGTGCACCTGTTTTAAAAATGCTGCATCCATTAATATATACTGGTGCTCACTGGATTACAAGTAAAATGAATAGTTCCACTAGGTGGAAATGATATTTCAGTGTGAGCAGCAACATATGAAAATATTCTTTTCCTTTCTGAAATAAATTGAAGCATGATACCCAAAGATTATGAATGGTTCTATAAATGTAATTGCTCAGTATCTTTCAATCACACGGAAAATGTAACCAGAAAAAGCCATTTAGTAAAGTCTGGATGGTCTCTGAAGACAAACCTCTTTGCTGCATGCAATCACCTGTACAAGTTATTGGAGAGAGGCGAAGGGGATAAGCCTTGTAACTCTCAAAAGATTTCTGACTTTGCACCACCAAAATTTCTCACTCTTCACTTCTACTGCCACCTGGGGATGGATGGGCAAAACCTAGGCAGAAGTCAGCCGTCTGACTATTATATTGTCCAGTAATGGTGGTAGCGATAGTAAAGGAAAGCATAGCAGCGGTCATTGGAACTTGTTTTTAGTGGAGTATTCGATGTGCAAGACCTGGAATTTTTGCAAAATTCAAGGGGTTTGTAAGATAGCCACACCGAAGGCTTAGAACAAGGCAGAGAACTGTAGGACCAGGGCTGGGGAGATGGGCTGGGCTGGGCTCTCCTCTGCTGCTGTGACTTCTGCTATGAGCAGAGCCAAAACCATGGAGGCAGGAGACCTGACCTTATACCCATGTGAGATCTTTACTGCAATCTTCTGACAGAGCTTTTGCCAATGTCCCTGGCTGTCTGTGGCTGTCCAGACCCAATGCACACATTGACCAATTTCCAGAGAGAAAAACAGCCTGGAGCTTTGACCTTCCCAAGGACTTGGGATAAAATGCACTGGATGCCATCAGTCGGTAAGTTCAAAGCTTTGCCCAGTTTCCTGTCCTTCATGGAAAACTACTGCAGAGAGGGAGCTGAAAAGTAAGCGGAGGGTATTCCAGCTGAATTGCAAGGTCAGGCTGGGATGGGATACGGCAAGCATGGCCTCTCTCCTCAGCACCCTACCACCGAGCCCCACAACAGATAAGGGAGGATCCTCAAGGTTAAGGCTCTAAAGAACTGCCTCTGAAACAGAAGCCTCTTCTTGCAAGACAGTAAAGTTGACACAGATAAGTAAGTTCTGGGTGACCCACTTTGACCAGCCTTCACTGTCGCAGGTTACTGGCAGCAGGAGCATCGAGGTGGCCGCCCAGAGGAGCTGCATGAATCACTGTCACCTAATCCTCAGGGGCAGCACAGCCCAGGAGCCGTGGTACCAGGGGCCCGGCACCTCGGAGGACCAAGCCCAGTGGGGATTTGTCAGCCTAATGGCTCCTGCTCTGCAGACTGCCTTGCTAACAGCTGACAACCGTCAGAAGGAATGACAGGGACAATTTTGCTCCTCCGGGATGCTGCTCTGAGAGGTGCATTGCGAGAAGGGCACCGACAGCTACATGGGCAGGAAACAGCAAGCATGCTGCTCCCCTTCGGCTGCCCGGCTGGTGGGTATGGTTCTACCTGGGCTGCTCTGAGGCTGGCTGTGCTATAACTGAAAGGTACTGGGCCACATCCAGCAGAGGAAAGAATAAGAGCAAGAGCCACCCACACTGTTCTGTTTGTCCAGAACCAGCCTACCCTGCCTGCCCCCCTGCTGAGACATCAGCCTGAGTCCACATGGACCACAGAGACTTCATGCATGCTGTATTTAGCACCCTAAGGGGATGGCTAAAGGATGTGATTAATTTCTGGTCACAAACCCTATCTATGCAGATGACATCCTGTAGCACCCGACAGTGGTCTGGATTTGGCACATCCCATCCATTCAGCTCTGGGAACATGAAGACGTAGGAAATCAGAGTCCTCTCCTCTCTCCCCACTGCTGCTAAAGAGGCAACAGAGCAGTGATGCTGCAAGAGCCTGCCCCGCCGCTTTTGGAGGCAGCGCTGAGAACACAACCGTATGAAGGTGCAAGGGCAACACAGTCCTGAGAGGACCCCACATTTTCTAAAGCCTGTAGTAACACCGCAAGTACTGACCACAGTTTAGTCAACATACACTGAAGCTGAGATTCACTTTGTAAAAACAAGATGTACCACTGCAAGTGGGCCACCCTGAGCTCCCCTCACAGCCATGGAACAGACAGTTCCAAGGAGTGATTCATCCAACCACCTCGATACCCACCCCAGCCTGCAGCCATCGTTCACATCTTCCCCACTCCTGCAAGGCAAGATGAGCACCTGTCCGGGCTGCAAAGTTCCCCAGAGCACAGTACTGACCCACAAAAGCCTAACATCTGCGGCTTCTCTCTCAACACGAGAGCCTTGGTGAGCTCACCTGTGCATCCCAGCGCGCACCCTCCATGAACAAACCGTGGACGTACGCCCCTTCCCGAGGAGGACTGGCAAAATCTTCTCTGTTCTTTTTTGTCACATCGCACTGCAAGGTCATCTTATCCAAAGGCCACCCGTTTTTTCGGGCTGCGGACTGCATGATGGCTGTCAGGATGGACTGGGGATTGAAGAAGCCACCAAGCCACAATGTGGCAGGTAAAGAGAAGTCTCCTGTCCACGCCTCCAGCTCCTTGATGCGAGTGAGGAGGTCAGCAAACCACGTGCCCAGGCTGGCTGTGGAAGGGTAAGCCCTCTTTATCCAGGACTCCGGCACCATGTCCAAGAAGAGGGCATTCTGCAGATTCTCCATGTCACTTGTCATGGTCAGTTCTCCCTGAGTGAGAAAGGGTGTAATTAGCACTGGAAACTCTTTAACCTGAACAAAGCCAGACTGGAAGCAGAAGCTGAGCTAGGAAGTGTGGAAGAGCGCAGCATCCTACACAGTCACTGGTGTTCACATACTGGGGATTTCTTCATGTTTTGGGTTTTCATGAACACCTTCTATTGCATATTCCTGCATCCTCATCTTCCCTACTGTAAAAATACTACTTGGAGGAAAAGTTGCAAAACAGTGACAGTGAGCGTGGGTTTCCCTCGGCTGTCCCAGCGTTGCTTCTGTTTTCTCTCATGTACTGACCATCTTTACAGGGCAGATTTTCAGAGGTGCAAAGCTGGTTTTACTCAGGCTGCCAGGGCAGGATACTGGAGTCTGTGATGACTTACTCTAAAACTGTCCAAATGTTTATTATGTCCAGTCCTATCCCCCTCCTCTCCTCCACTTTCCCTCACACCTCTCCTCCTCTATTACTTTGCAGAACAAGTCTTTCTTTCTGACTTCACATGTTGCCTGCAAATGTAATCACAGTTTCTTTCACAGCAGGGAAACACACAACAGATTAAGATATGATTCAGCCAAGTGAGATAGAGAGAGAGGTTTGACTTTTCCTTTATCCAGCAATTAATTTTTTTTAAAGCTTTTAGAAACCTGTATCAGTTTCACCCAGGCAGGAGAAGAGCTGGAACATCACTGCATGGCCAAACAGGGGCTCTGCACAGCAGTAACATGCACCCCTCCTGAGCTTCTGGCGTTCTGCAGAGAGTCCCCAGTGTCTGCTAGTTTAAACTTAAGAAAATTCCTGCTGCATCCAACTGAAATTACATTAAATCTAAGGGAGAGATGCCTGGATGCTGAAAGGACAGCTAAGAGACGCCAGTAGGAGGTGCAGCAGGTTGCACAGAGGGCACACAGACGGGCTCACACACACATGCTTAGCATCGGTGGCGACATGCCACAGGGCACTGCCCCCAGCACCATCCGCAGCAGCTGTCCCTGGCACAGCAGAGGCCTCAGCTCAGACCAAGCTGGTGATGGAGCCTGCAGCTCAGCGTGTCTGGGACTGCAGGCAGTGCCTGGAGCCGCTCACTGAGCCTGGGGCTGGGAGGCTCTCTCCTTGCCTGTAGGTGTGAGCCGGTGGAGGACCTGCAGGATCTGCAGGAGCAGGCCAGCAAACTGTTTAGCATCAGAGATAATGAAAAAGAGACCAACTGGATCTTCCCTGAGACCATGCAACTAAAAGAGGAGCCTCGACTCCAAACAGCATCAAAGGCAGGCAGGCAGAGTCTGCGCCTATCTGCCTGGGAAAGGGAGACTCCCAGAAGGTGAATGTGAAGAAGAAGGTGAAGGCTGCAAGCTTGTGACTTCCAGCAACAGGAGCAAACCTTGTGTCCTCCCTGCAGATGCAAAGCCACAGAACAGGTTCAGTGCCCAGGTAGGGAATGAGAGATTGGGAGCTCTCTCTGTCAAAGCATTCATGCTGATGGAGCCTGAGCCATGCAGCAGCACAGGAGAGATCAGTCAGTGACAGTAGTAGGTGACTCCCTGCTGCAGAGGACAAGACCTCCACCTATCAATCTGTCTTGCTGTCTGGGGACATCTACTGCACACTGAGAGCTTCAATCCAGGATACTGCAGAAAGACTGCTGAGGTTTCTCCGGCCCTCAGACTACTACCCCATTACACTTTGCCACAGGGTCACCAACGATACCCAAAGCCATTCTAAGGGACCTGGACAAGCTGCAGAATTGAGCTGAGAGGAACCTCATGAAGTCCCACAGAAGGAAATGCCAAGAGTTGCACCTGAGGAGGAATAACTCCATGCACCAGTACACCCTGGGGACCAACTCCCTGGAAAACAGTTGCAGGAAAGGACCCGGGAGTCCTGGTGGGCAAGCAGCTGACATGAGTCAGCAACGTGCCCCTGTGGCAAAGGCGGCCACCAGTGTCCTGGGCTGCATTAGGAGGAGCATTGCCAGCAGGTTAATGGCAGCACTCTGCTCGGCACTGGTCAGGTCACCTCTGGCATGCTGGGGCCAGTGCTGGGATTGTTCAGCCTCAAGAAGAAATGGCTCAGAGGGGTCCTTTCAATATCTGTACAGAAGACGGAGCCAGATGTTTCTCAGGGATGTCCAGTGACAGGACAAAAGGCAATGGGAACAACCTGACATACAGGACATTCCATTGAAATACAAGTACAAATGTTTTTACTGTGAGGGTGGCTGAACACTGGAACAGGTTATCCAGAGAAGCTGTGCAGTCTCCATCTGTGGAAGTTTTAAAAACCCGCCAGGGCGTGGTCCTAGGCAACCTGGTCTACCTGACCCTGCTTTGAGCATGGGGCTGGACTATACAATCTCCAGAGCAATTAACCTGTGATTCTGGGATGCTCAAGCCAAGTAGCCTGCAAAGACAAAAGCTGGCAAATGCACGCTCAGCTTCTACCGGTGCATAGTGTCCTTCAGAATTTAAATATTTGCATGCCCCATGCTGAGCTAGAGGGCCACAGCACACCATAGCAGTTTGGAGACTTACAGCTATTGTTAATCACTGGTTTCAATTATAAATACTCACTTTTGTCTCCTTATCGCTTTGCCAAAATTTATCCAACTTACAATTTCTCTTTGCCTCAGGCTGAGTGTTTTTGGAAAGATTAACTGAAATCAGTTGAGCCATTGCTGAGAATGAGGGTGAGGGAATTGGGTCAGTCTATTCACATTAAAAAATTCCAACTGTCCTTTCGCAGGACTTCAGTGCCTCCAGCCATGAGGTCAGCAGAGGTGCCTTTTACTGGAGCCACAAAAATCTATGAAGCTTTAGCAAAAGTTGAAATCTGCTTAAAGCAACCCCAACACGTATTTAGCAACGGCTGTCAGAGTCCAGCAGCTACAAATCTTTGCAGTTTATTCCTGTGCCAACCATGTCCTGCAGAGCTCTGATCTGCAGATCACCCTGACAGGCTACAAGCCCACAGCCGGACACCCACCCAGACCAGGGAGAGCCGTGACAAGCGCTTCTGATGATGGTCCACGCTGCATCGGGCACTAACGAGGGGAAGCGGGCTCAGTGCTGAGTGATCAAGGCTTAGGGCAAGCAAGCCTGCTGGCACCCTTGGGGTAGCAAGTGTTTTCTCCAAGGAAGCGCGCTGCAAAGAGACTGGAGACTCCTGAGCTTGGGAGACAGCTTGTCATCAGAACAGAAACCCTCTGAGCTAACCACGCTGTTGCAAATGCAACACTCGGAGCTGCTGGATGACAGCTCAAAGGGCTTGGATGCGTATCTGCCCCATACACTGTGTCTTATCAAAGGAAAGAAGGGTTTCAGCTGAATCTGGGCACTGGAAATGTCCACTTTAGTCCTTTTGGCTTTTTAGCACTTGACTTATAACCCTTATCTTTTCTTTTTTCCCTTTCACTTTTTAAATTCCTGTGAAAGTTTCTGAACTTCCACAATAAAATGCATTCTGTCCAGCAATAAGTGAGGGCAGTACTTCGAGGGGATGTGCCTCCCCAGCACCCAGCACCAATTCAAATCAGAGCCAAGGGCACTTTTGTACTGCCCCGTGCCTGGAAGCCACTGCAGCCCTGGGGTGCCCATTCAGAGTTACCCCACCACCACCAGAAGTCTGTGGTTTCCCATCCAGAAGTCCCCTGGGCAATGGTCATTTCTCAATAGGATGGACTGGTACAAGGCATTATTAAACCTTTGCTCCAGAGATGACTTTTTAAAAGTAGTAAGCTTTTAAAGGCAGCAAGCATCTGAACCTGTTGGGTTTCCCCATGGAGAATAGATTTCTGATGGACAGAGAAAATCATGTGTACAAAGGTTTTAAGATGGTCTTGGTATTAACAGTTCTGAAGTTAAAAGCAACAAATAATGAATGAAAAAACAGAGGCAGGACTATTTGCAATTAGTCCTAAATCATGAGGAACAACCATAACCACCTTTCAAAATAGACGTCACCTTCTATCATTTCTTGTGAGCAGGGACCAGGTAAGTCTCTGCCAGTAAATCATCTCATTATTTCTACTCAATGATTTTACATTTGTAGGGAATCTCAAAATGATGGGTTACCCAGTGAAAGGTCTTCAAAGTCCTGGGTAATTCCAAGCACGGGGGTCAAACAGAAATGAAAGATGTCTCATTTTGGTATTTGCCATTAGGTGTCAAAGAAATAGAAAGGCAGTGCATGCCCCATCCATCCCCCCTTAGGCACCTGAGCTGTTTCCCTTTATCTACAACACACTAAGACCACTTACTGATGCACAGTTAAAGTTTACCCAACAAAAAATCATGGGAGGTCTGATCAGAGGGGCTGGTAATGAGCTTCACAAGGCTGTCAAAATTACTTGACCACACCAGGGGCAGCTGCCACGGCTTTGTTATTTAATAACTTCTGTTGGCAGGCAGACTCTGAAGTACCATTGCAGTTCCTTCATGTCACATGGGTCATCATCTCCCATCTCAGGAGAGCTTGGACACTGAGAGGACCAGTCTCTGGTTAAAACCATGACCAGACCACGCAGGAAGAAAAAAAATTTCAAGGGGCAAAGTACTGGCCACAGTGGGACACTGGCAGCCACAGGGGCTTCTAACATCAACAGCCAGAAGTGGTTTGCACTCCTGGAAAGGTTTTAAAGAGGATAAAAATATTGCAAAATGTGCGCAAGTAGTCAAATTGATTTAAAGACATTACCCTTATGACCATATATCATGTCTAGTTTTACTTTCAGGAAACAAATGAATTAGCAAATGTAATTCTCAGGAAGGCTTAAGAAAAGCAATTCTTAAAGCCTGCGCACTCAAGCATACTCATTGGAATCTCCTGTGAGGGTTCAAAGCATCTATAGCAGCTATCTCATACAGTTGTGCAAATACAATTATGCATAAATTTGCATTTCAGATGCTGAATACTAAAGCGCATCAGGAATGATTCAGGTTACTTTTTTTTTTTTTTTTTTTTTTTTAATTTTTCCCCCCCAAAATGCTGGGAGCAATTTTCATTAAAGACATCCTTGAAGGAAATCCTAATCAGCCTGCAGACATTCCCTCAAGATGAGCAGACTATTGTCACAAATTGTTTTCTCAGTTAAGGTTATTTTCACTCGATACAGCAAAATACCCAGCTAGCCTTACAAAATTTGGTGTTCTCATTGTGGAGGTTTATCCTTCACTGAAGTTGCAAAATAGAAAATCTGCTTGCAAAAATTACACTGGGTACAACATTAACATGCAAGAGTTTCAGCCCAGCCTCTGGTCTCACCGAAGTCATCCAGAACAAAGGGCTTTGAAATGAAACATGCCAGTTATTTCTGATGGCTACCAGTCTATTGCAATTTCTCTTCCCTTAATGGGATGTCTCCTATTTTCGGACCAAACAATCACTTTCCGCTACACAGACACAATGAATCATTCAAAAATTCAAATTAGGCATGACATTTCCAACTCGCCTTCTTTTAGCAGATAGTCAGTTAAAAACAGTAAGACTTGCTTCCTCTGGGTTTTATTTATTCTCCTCTGAGGTCTGTGGTTCCTCTTATGTAAACTGTCCTCCTCTGAGTGCTGTCAGTACAGATTCCCAGTCCCAGAGATTATCATGCATCAACAGTTCCCATAGGAGATGCTCTCAGAAGGAACAATTAAAGAATGATTTATCTCCCAAACGGAGTGTGAGAACTAGCTGTCAAGTCAGGACAGTAGCACTGCCCTCAGAAAGAGCCAACAGGAGGGCCAAGCATCCCTGGGTCATTATGTGGTACCCAAGGCATGGGCAGCAGCACAGGTCATGCACAACCTCTAACTCAGCTCTGCAGGGACCCAGGTGCAACCTTTGCTCGCAGGTACAGAAGAATTGCCCACAGGTGATATCTCAGACCCGTCAAATTTGTCTGTGAAGCACACACCAGATGAAGAGATGCTAACACAAAATGGTACTGCTACTCATCTGCTTTTAGTAGTCCTTAAGTCCTGGCCCTGTGGTGCCACTGAATCACACCACAGGTATTGAGGCTGTTGGGACCAACCTCCGCAGTTATTAGAGGTGCCTTTTCTGCAGATACCATCTCACTTCCCTGCCATGACTTGTGGCAGGGTTTTGGGGAGAAATTTGCACCCTCTATTATTGCCTGACTTCTGTGGTTTATTTTGTCTGTGGTTTATTTAAGCCCATGCATCCGCTCATTCTCCCTACCAATATTAAATTAGCTTATTCTTCTCCATATTAAATTTAATTGCTACACATTGTCACAGTTACAATTATATCTTGTTTGGTGCTCCAGCACTGAAATACTAAATCACTTCTGTTTACCTGTCTCAGGAAACAGAATTTTCAATTCCGCTGCCTTATGCTAGAAAACAAAGGATATCAGTTTATAATAATTGACTACATAAATATCAGCCTATTTTCAAATGGACTGTACGTACTAGGCCACCACGAAGTGGATATGATATGTCTCTCTCTCCAATCAAGACGATAAGCATCAGCAGCGTACGCAACGCAGAAGTGCCTGAGCTAGCAGGGACCCGGGCTGCTGGGTTCACCGTGTACAACACAACGCGGCTGGGATTTAGAAGCAGCCTAGTCCTTCCCCTCTGGAGCTACAGCTCCCTAAGGTCCCAGAGCCAGCCCTGTCACCTCTGCGTGCATGCTGCAGACATGTCCTCTGAAGATCTCTCTTCAAAACTGCCCTCATGGAAGGGTTGGGGTTGTCATTCAGGGCCTCTTTGCTCATCTGTGAGCTCTTCTGCTAAGAGCATCATGCAAAGCGGTTGCAGTTCCTTCAAGTGTGATGGTTCCCATGTTATGCAAAATATTTTTGTGGGCCGAGTGCTTTGGTGAAATGAGATGACAGCCTGTCTTTCAGGAAATGATGGAACAGGGAATGTCCAGTGACTGATGTCTCCAATTGCTGCCTCCCACCATGAAATCATCCAGGGAGCAACTTTGTGGCAATGACACAGGGAAGGCATCAGGGTAACACTGAAGCCACCAGCTTTGCTTTGCAAACTCAGACAGCATTCCCCTGCTGCACTTAGGCTTTTCCAAGGAACATACAGCACTTGGCTACGGTGAAAATTCTTCTGGGATGACAAGGTGAAGGCAAGGTGTTGCTGCAGGGCACCAGGCTTAGCTAGGCAGGTCCTCACTTACAGTGCAGTCTGACCTCTGCTGGGTTATCCCCTACTGGGCAGTCAGTAGCCTTTTATATTTTGTCCCAC
This sequence comes from Falco naumanni, assembly GCF_017639655.2. Classification (NCBI taxonomy): domain Eukaryota; kingdom Metazoa; phylum Chordata; class Aves; order Falconiformes; family Falconidae; genus Falco; species Falco naumanni. Next base: position 117,487,727 of record NC_054054.1, read on the forward strand.
CAGCTGCCTGGGAGAGGATTCAGCAGATGACTTCCCTGCCAGTGAATGCAGCCTCAAAGCAGAGCCCCCTTGCACCTCCGGCTGAACACAGAAATCTGCATCCTACCTGGCGTGCCCCAGAGCCCTCACTGCTCTCCACACACCCAGAGGGACACAGACGTCACCTTCCTGGAGCAGAACGTAGCTTCTTACCAGGGTGGAGAAGCAGCTGTGGCTGGAGCGATCCTGGACAGTATCTCCATAGGGAAGGGCTGCTCCTGACCCTCCTCTATTAGCAAATGACTCATACCCAGCAAGTGGAGTTGTCTCTCTTCCAAAATTCTTGAGTTTTTAGGCTTTTTCTCTTAAAGCTCTGGACATTTTGTGTCCTTACACATAACTGTTCTCTCCTTTGATTTCTGCTCAGCTTGTGCTTTTAATAGTCTGTTACAAGTTGCCCCCATACTGAGACATTTTGTGAAGAGGTGTGATTTATTTGGCTTACCTTTAAATGGGCCACCTCTCAATTTCTGCGTGACTTATTGATGCTGTGGTACAGTATCTGGTGGACAGAAGTGCCTGGTCTCTGCTCCCGAAAAGCAGTCATTGCTATGTGTATCTTTAACCTCTCCCAGCGCCCCTGCGCTCACGGCCTGCGGACAATGTGCCATTTGAAATCCATCTGTGAACCCTTCCCCACGGAGTCAAGTTAGTTTTGCAGCCAGCAGCTCTGAATACAGAGTGTGACCCTTTCTGTTCCCCGAGCACCTTTTCCACTCATCAATGTTTCACTGCCAGCACCGAGAGCTCCTACCTTCAGCCCCAGATCCAGTTCCTTGAGCGAGCGCTTGATCTCACTGGTGAGGATGTTCATGCGCTCACATTCCTGGAAGGCAACCGCAACATATGGTGTCCTCTCCTCCACCTTTGCCATCAGTTCTACAAGGTTAAACTCATCCGTCAACTTCTCTAACATCTCTTCAAGAAGGGCTTTCACCTGTGGGCCAAAGGGAAAAGCCAGAGGGATGTCAGCAAACGACCGGCTGAGCCTGCTGGGCTGCAGCTGCCTGGTCATGGTGTGGAAGCTCCATCTGCCACTTCATGTCCCTACAATGATCAGTGCCAGCTGCACGGGGCACGGCACCTTTCAGAGAGCTTGCCCCATCTCATCACAATTCAAATGCTTACCGAAGTTAATGTCAGATGAGAAGCTTTCAAAATGATGGTTTAAAAATGTCACTGTGACATGTAGCTGTCTCCTCTCGGCTCTCAAGCCCGTACTCTTACTTCTCCTAAGGTCTGATGCAATGCAAGAAGACGGATGGGGCCATCGCCTCAGCTCAGCCCCAGGACAGCTGAGCTGATGAGCTGTTTTTCTGTGGTATATTGCTAGAGAGAGGTGGCTATGTAAAATGTAATTTTAAGCTGAATTTAGCATTCTGAACTAATGGAGCCATGGAAGAAACGCATAATGAAACAAAACTATTTTCCAGTCACCAGCACAGTTTGATTTAGAAACGGTGCTTTATATCTGTAAACACTAAACAGGGAAATCTCCAACGCAACTGCAAGTTTCTAGTGTCTAAAAAATAACACAGACAAAAACCTTTCTGGCTGACAATGAGGCATGAAGCCCCTAATCTTCATGGGCTCAACTGTATCTCTCAGGTTTACTTGGACTGTTAGGCATCTTGGTAGGGCAGTCTCTCACACGGTGCTTCTCCTTCCTTCCCTGCTGGGACCTAAGCAAGGCTTCTGCTTCCTGGGGATTTCTCAGGCACACATAACATGCGATTCAAGTTCTTTGATTTGATGTGCAAAACCCGGGGTGCAGGTGCCGGTGCCAGCTTCCAGCCAGCGGCAGAGCCAGCCCAGGGGAACTGTATTGCTATGCCCACCAACTTTCATATTTTGAACTCTGTACTCCAATTTCCTCCCACTGCTGCTCTTCCAAACCCGCTACACTCCTGTCAGACGTCACGGAGAGGTGATGATGTGTAGGCTGTTACTGCAAACAGCTAGGTGGCTAAAGCTAAAGCTCAGCTGGAAAAGCTCTTCAGCTGCGCCTCAGGTGCAGTATAGAAATATCCTCTAATTTGAAACTTCCCTGCAAGTCCCTTTGGCTCTGATGGTTTCACAACAATTACAGCTCGTTTTCTGTAATGTGGCCTCAGAAACCTGAGGGAGCAACTGGACTTGTCAGAGCCTCAGGAAAATGACAGGCTCTCAGTTTCCCTACAAGCTCCTAAAACCGCCTCAGCCAAACTAAGGGCTGGAAATCCTCAAACGGAGGAGCTAAGAGCCAGCTCTTAACTCTCTCATTCAAGGACCAGGTGAAAAGGACACAGCCAGTGCTAGTTACAGCTCAGATAACGAGATCCCCCCTCCAGAAGAAAATTAGCTACGGGAGCGTCCCCCCAGGCACACACGGCCACACTCTGTTGCTTTCAGGCAGCTTTCATTCTCAGAGGGAATGCAAAAGCCATGGGGACTTCTGTGCTCCTGTGACAGTCTTCTTGCCTGTCACCAGGAGTTTTCAGGGTAGCCATGCCCTGTGATACCATTGCTGGATCACTCACTGAGAATTTTTCTTCTCGGGCCAAGGAGTTTCATCGTATTTCAATAACAAAAAGACTGGGAGGAGAGCAGTAGTAATCACATTTGCTATCTTTGAGCATCTCCCTTTGCCTTTGCTACCTTGGGATTACTCCCCTCACCCCAAATTTCAGTGTGAACTGTAAATGGAACGTGCTGAGCACTTCTAAGAGCACCTCAGTTGAAGGCAGTATGATCTCCAGCTCCACACCAAGCCAAAGGAAGCACATGTGAAACCACAGACTTCATATAAGCTTTCCGACGGCCGTTCATTACTTTGCAAAGCTTGAAACACAGAGCTGGGACCTTAAGATCGCAGAAATAAAAATACAAGTAAGCCCTGGCTGGTTTCAGATCCCGTTATGAATGCTTGGGCCAGATTTTAATGAGCTGTGTCTTTCGAGAGGAAGGGCTGGGCTCAGCCCGGTACAGGGGCATAGTGATGGAGTTCTGCGGGAAATAAGGAATGACAAGGCTGCTGGGAGCCTGGGAGCTGGGTGGGACCTGGTGGCAGCAGCAAGAGGTGGGCTGAGCTCTGGGTGGCACACTGTACCTGGCAGGCAGAGCGCTCGGGGCTCATTGCTATGCCAGTCACGGCGTGGTGCACAGGGACCAGTGGTTCGGAGACAGCGGAGGCCACAGAAGGTTTATTTGCAACATCTTCAGAGGATGATAATTGAAGGCACTGCAGTTCAGGGGGTAATTAAAAGCCACTGTCCTATTACTGACAATACTCCAATTACATCTCACCATGGTGATGTTCTGCATAATACGAGGCTCGTGGGTTTAGACACTCGGTTTGTAACAGCAAATGCAGAACACTTTGTAATAAGCAGTTGTGAGACAAACCTGACAGACTCTTACAAATGAGACAGGTACCAAATTCGGCAGCTCCTTCCTCTACCACTCTCACCGTTTCTTCCCTGGTCACCACTCCTCCTTCACCCATGCTGGTGGCCCGGGGCTGCATCTCCAACACGATGCGAAAGAGCCTCTCTGAGGTCTGGGTAAGGAAGCCGATCTCAGCGTTGGGATGGAGACCATACAGATAAGGAGACTCTGGAGGCAAGGTGTCGTCTATGTACTGTACATAGGAGAAATTCAGGTTCCAGTTAGATACAAAGTCCAGGTCACTTTGCCTGCAGTGTTCACAGCACTGGAATTATCGCCCATCTGAGTAAGAAAGCCCAGGCTGACACAGCTCTGCTTGTGGCTGAAACACCAGTGATCTGATGGGAGAAAGGAGCGTAACAATTGTTTACAGAACTGCTCCTACTCCTGCTGTGAAAATTTAGTAATTGCTGAAGTTTGGCTTGGCTACATATCTCGGGCTTGGACTTTTCCTAGCAATTATCTGCTGCGCATTTCAGCATCAATATCCTGAAATCTCTTGTGGGAATTTAGCTTCCAGCAGTTAAGTTTTGTGAGTAAAACCAGCCTAATATGCCTATCTCTGCTACCGCATCTGTGTACAAAGAACAGATGAGACCAGTAAGAGGATCAACAAGACCCTTCACTGCCTCTCATTGAAACTGATGATAAAATGGAGCTTGAAAGGGCCATTTTAGCAAACGCTATGTGGATGCAATTTTACAGGAGCCCCACTCAAGCCTCAAGAACCAATACAGTTGTTCTATTCATGCATGAACAAAATGAGCCCATGATGAAGCAGCAAATTACCATTAGACTTGGTTCATCCAAGGGAATGCTGAAACGTCTACAGAAACAGAACATAATGGGAAATAACAGGAGGTGTGTTGAAGCACTGAGCACTGCAGTTCTATTCACTGCCCCCGAAGACAGATTATAGGGTAGTTATGGAAGTCATCAAATTTATGTGTATAAATAATGCCAGAAAATGAAGCGCTTACCTGATGATAGCCATTATAGTCCATGTTCCCTGGGAGGGGGAATCCTGGAGCAAGGAGGAGTTCTCCCTCCAGCATTTCTGGCTTAATATATTCTTCCAAATAGGTTTTGCAAAGCCGCCTGTCCCAGTCATCTGTAATGTGACCTCCATACATAATCTCACCGAAGAGGTAGCGTAAATCATCGTATGGGACCTGAAGAATGAACCAGGAGGGCATGAAGGAGTTCAGACAGCCAGAGCTCCACCAGCCGTGTCACCGAGCTGCAGGCTACAGCACTCAGCACTGATCTGCACAGCAAGTGCTTCCACTTCACCATTTCAGTTTTCTAAGTAAACAGACATTAGGTAGTAGTCAAATCCTGCCCAAGGAAAACTGGATCACAGCATAGATTTCATGCAAATTCCCACTGAAATGCAAATTTATTCTGAGCTCTGTTAAACCAAAGACCACTATGTATTTTCAATGAATAAAGACCACAGACGCTATTTGCTATGATTTGTAAGCGGCTACAGATGTGAGCAGCACTGAAGCTCCCCATCTCACCACAAAGGTATACGAAACCGTGAAGTTACAGAACCGAAGATAGTCAGCAAATGGCATTTAAGGAGACTCCCTGGGAGTTTTGGCACAAGCCAGCTCATCGCTGGTGGTTACAAGCCACCAGACAGCCCACCATTGACCCACGTACCTTTGAGCTGGCCTCCAGGTAGTTATAAAGCACGTTCACGGAGATAGTGAGGTCTCCAGTGTTAAAGGGGTAGGAACGGTTCCAGCCCTGGGGCCCAAACTTGCGCCTTTCTGCCACCACGGCATGGAAATAGCAGAGGGCAAAGAGGATGCTCTTGAACTCGTTCTCCCGGGTGCACATCTCCAGGGTATCCTGCAACACAGGCAGAGGGGCAGGGCTGTGTAAGTCCACGCTGCCCTCAGCCTTGGTGACTCTCAGCGCCTCCCAGATACGCTGGCCTTTGGACAGGAGTGAATTGATTTTCCCAATCAGTTCATTTCTGCACAGTATACACATTCATTAATTTTCTAAGTTAGTGGCTTTGCATTCCGAATTTACTGGCAAATTCTGATGCACGTTTTCCAAATTAGTATTTTCTTTTCCAACTCAAAGTGGCTGTCAGCATGTATTCCTGTGCAAAGGCAAGAAGGGAAGGACACATGCGCGCAACCAACACCCCATCGCCTGCACGTGCCCCACATCCCACACCAGCGGGATGGAAAGAGGCAGCACCAGGGTGAGCGTGCCAGTAGTGGGACTGGGACTGTAGCCCTCAGCAAGGCTCCTGCTGAGGAGGGCTGGACCTGGAAGAACTAAAGTCCATCCATCCCCTTGAGTACAAAAGGTTTCCTTGGGGCAGCATTTCTTCGAGTAGGGGGTTATCACAGGGAGGCTGTGCTGCTGCTGCTGCTCTGACCCTCTGACAAAGCCAGCCCAGCCACACACTGCAGCAGTGTATTCGCTGACGGCACCACCTTGTGCGGCATGCCAAGTCAGGGATGTGAGAAATGGCTAAAAATCCAAGCAGGGGAGATCTAACACTTGCAAAAAAAAAAAAAAAAAAAAAAAAAAAAAATCTGATGCAGCCCTTTAAAGCCCAGCACAGCAATAGGTGCTTCCTTTCCCAACTTCCAGGTGATGCTTAAAGTTTGAATATCTACAAATAAACAGGCAGGATCATGATGTCAGAGGTGGGGGGCAGGAGCCTGAGTCATTTAATCAATGAAATTAAGGGAACTGGTCTCCAAAGAGCTCTGAACAGGTCTGGGAGAGATGTCTCAGCAGGCAGGCACCAAGGGCAAGCCCGGGCAGCCATGCCTCTTCCCAGCAGCATGGGCATCAATGTTATGGGAGAACAGAGCAGCAGAAGGGATGAAGCTGTGTGCATGCCATGAGGCTGAAACTCAGCTGTTACAGGGGAACCCGAATCCCCCTTGCGTGGCTGAAGCCAGGTGGAGGCTTGCACAGCTCTGGCTCTCGCTCTTCATTGGCAAGAACCTTGTGGCTGGATAGTGGGTCCCCTGCCCCACGGCAGGAGACTGGTGGGATCTCCCACAGCCAACAGCACAGATCTCCCCAGACCTGGCAGATGAACATGTTGGGAAGGGCTTTCCCACACCTTCACCCACATCTCTGCAAACCCTCCCCAGGAATATCATATCCACGGTTTGGACCTGCACAGCTGAGCAAGCCGCTGAGTAAGGAGGGAGTACCTATATCAGTCCCTGCATCCTGCCACCCTAGGGACAGCCCCTTAAAGTCCACTCTGCTGTATGACAAAGACTACAAAGGGCACCGTGTGACTTCCCTTCATTATCTTTATCTTAAAAAAATACAGTGTTAAACCTCTAATCAGCTGGGGAGCTAACAGAGCTCAGGGGCTGTGATGAAAAAGGGGAATCCATTACTTTGAAGTGAGCAAGATGTTGACTAACTGCCTAAGATGATCGGGAACATCCCACACCATGTTTTCTCCTTGATTAGACAGCACTCTAAGCTCTCTTCATTACCAACAACCTGATGCCAAACACCTTTCTCATTTTAGCAAATGTCCCTGGACTTCAAGGGGAGCTTGCCTGAATGAACACTAAGAATCCAGCTGGGTCTCATTCAGCCTCTCTATTTAGTTGTGCATTTTTCTTCAGCTACAAAGCAGAACAATATTCCCCACACAGAATAATGGGCCTTCTTTGTAGCTTTCAGCTGAAAGCTAAATTTGAACATCCATTCTGTACAAAGCTGGGAAACGAGGTGCAAAGGGGCCCCACCTACTCACTTCAGGATTTCTGATAAGACATGTTGTATAATACTCCAGCAGTTTAGAAAATTCTAATTACTATCTGACTGAGATGAGCAGAGGCAGGATGAAAACATTACTTGGGGTGAAGGTTCTCCCCTCCCTTGCTTTCCAGGATGTTTTGTGGAGTTCAAGATGATGAATGACAGTAGATAAAAATGGAATAACCTTCCCTGACTCCTCGCATCAATCCTTGTGTGGTACCTCCCCGCCTCACCTGCTCAGCAGTGTTAGCTCCCGCACTTGAGGTTCTCTCCATACCAGTGTCTAGGTGCAACATTCATCGTGAGCTGCCCTGATTTCTCTGCCCCATGGACCGTTGCTGAGGTCCACAGTAGGCTGGCCTTGCTCTTGCCCTGGTCCCAAATGACAAGAGGCTGTATGGAAAGAAGGGAAAGCAATCCCGCAAGGTTTGCCCTGCGTGTTCCTGGCACAGTCATGGGCAGAACAGAGAGGCCACGGTAGCTTCGGTGCTAGTGATCTACAAAGGCAGTCCGAGGGGTGCAAGCACCTTCTGGCTGCTCTAGGTTTAACAGCCAGGGTCTTGCCGTGAGAGCTTGGCATGCCGAGGTAACAGCGATGTGCGAATGAAGCCGTTCAGGGCAGCAGAACACAATGGCCTGTGTCTCTAGGAAAGGCACCACCGTAAAGGCAGTGGTTAGCCCTTCGCCTTTGTGTCACGCGGGAAGCAGGGTGAGCAGAAGCACGGCCAGGCTCCGGCATGCCTCGGCAGGCAGGCTGCTCCCCGGGGCTGCTGGCACGTGTGCTGCCCTGGGCAGCCCTCTGCCCGGCGGTGCCCACAGCTGCCGAGCAAGGTTGCAAAGCAGGCTCATTTAACCGCCACGTTACAACTCTAATGTTGATCCACACCCTCCGTGGCACCAAGGAAAGAATATTTCCCATCATTTCCACATGCTTCGCTTTTGTGGCCCCTGCACAAGAGACTCGGCTGCAGTTCTAGCAGCAATAAGCAGGGAGAGCGCCTGCTGTAACAGGAGTGCGCACATGTGCTCACTGTGCAATGAAAGCGACGAGTGACCTGCCATCAGCTATGCTTCTTGTGGGCTAGCATTGCTCCAGACGGCCAGATTTACCCTCACCTGGCAAAGCAGGTCCTCCCTGCAGGGAGATTTCAGCTCTAATGTGGAACAGCGAGGTACTGAGCTGAACGGCCTCAGGGCGCACAGCACCAAGTCCCCCTACGCTGCTCCGAAGAGGGATGTGGGATTGGACCTTATCGGCGGTTCTGAACCTCTAACCCCGGTTAAACAGAAGGGCAAGAAAGCAAGGTTTAACCTGCTCACCTCTCTGTGCCTTTGGGTGTTGGAGGCACTATATCACTCGCCAGCCCAAAAAGAAGTGGCAGAGAAATCAAGTTGAAAGGTGACAAAAGTCCCCCAAATGCTGCATTCAGATTTGATTCTGTAACAAAATAGCCCAAGGACCATGCATTGGTGAGAAAAAAATGATTAAACTGGGCAGAAGTCTAGTATCCCGCAACCTTCTGCAAGACAGAGGCTGTTCAGGATTACCTGAGTCGTCTCTTTGAAAAATCAGTGCTTGGAAAGACATCTGTGCCCAGCTCCTGGAGAAGAGAGGAGGGCGTTTTTGGACCCAGAGACTACCCAATGCAAAGGGACTTGCACGCCTGCTGCCTGGGAGGGGGATGGCCCCACACCTCACACCCTACGGGGGGCTCCAGCTGCTCCATGCCAACCTGTCACCATCCACCAGCACGAGCCCTGCTGTGCTCCTACCTGGTTGAAGTTGTCGAGGGCTTTGTGCAGGTTTGCATGCATCCCAGTAGGGGCCTCGTTGGTGATTTTGATGGAGTTTTCCAGGATGCCCTGGGGAATGATGTGGGTGTCAGGGGAGGGTGCTGGCTCCGCGCTAATGAAGACACGGAAATCATGGTGGCTGCCCTCACTGTGCTGCTCCAGCTTCTTCTCCAGAGAACTCAGCCACTTGGCCACCAGGTGGATGTTCTGGCAGGGACAAAGGAAACAAGGCTTCATCAGTCCCCCCAGATTGACACTCATGCTGAACAGGCACCCAATCCATCACACCAATGAACAGCAACCACCAAGGCTACACTCCAGAATTTGGTACTTGTTCTGGTAGTGCCTGTGTGCAATTCACATCCCCAAATATCCTGTTACATCAAGTACAGTTTTAAATTCAAAATAATCAGTATAAATCACCAGCAATGAAGCAAGCCACTATTGGGTTGTTTGGGTTCTTAACGGTGATACTCTCCTTGTTACAGTAATACATGGCTGATGAAGTAGAGCTCTTCCCCCAGATCTACCAAGCTCAAATGAAAACATTTGTTCATTTTTAACAGAATAACAGTGAGGACCCTCAATATCGGTTACTGGGAAAAAAAGTCAAGCAGGTGGTTTTACAAAGACCTTTAACATAAAATATTTATTTATTCATGCAACTGATTAGACATATCTGTCAGAAAATCAAGCAGTATTATGTGGAGATGGTGAAATAAATGAAGACAAGCCTCAGATTTTTCAGCTAGAGCCCTATACAGTGTTGGAGTTTCCAGGCAATAAACCAGCTTTTTTTTGTGTCAGGAATGGGGCAGGTCACACACAGCAGGGCTCTATGGACTAAACCCACTGTCATTTTAAAGTTAGTGTGTTATCCCAGCTGACTGTGTTCACAGGCACTCTGCAAGGTGATTTATCCCATGCAAAGACAGGACAAGGAATTTGCTAAACTTAAATTAAAAGCAGCCGCCAGAAAGATAAACTGCTTGGAGGTGGAAAGGAAATTACATAAAGGAGCCATATTAGAGGCTTAGAATAAATATATATCACCTATAAAAGGGACCAGAAAGGAGCTCTCGTGCTTAAATAGCACAGTAATGGAGACTATTAGGAGTAAAATGACATTCTTCAGAAAGTGGAAATTGTGTCCAAATGAGAAAAACAGAGAACAGCACAAAATCCAGTCATGATAAGGCCAGAAAATGTTTTAAGAAGCAATATTCTGAAAATCATAAACACTAATAATAAAGCCTTTTCCAGAAACCAGAAACCTACCAGCAAGCCTATAAAACTAAAAGATGATCAAGGTGTACAGAGAGTGCCCAGGAAAGGCAAGGCCACCACAGAGCAGCTCATATTTGCAGGAAAGTTCATTGCAGAGCTTGGAGAGAGCCCCACTGTTACAGCCGGTGTGACACGGTGCTATCACACAAACGCTGATGCTGGAGACACCTCTGTAAATCATCCATCCATCCGTCCTGCTCCAGGCAGGGTCAGCCAGAGCAGGCTGTATCCCGTTGGGGTTTTGGTTACCTCCAAGGCTGAAGCCTCCACAACTTGTCTGGGCAACCTGTGACAGTGTTCAACCACCTTCACAGTAAAAAAATAAAATAAAATAATAACGTTTAAGGGAAATCTCTATTTCCATCTGTGACCATTGCCTCTTGTTCTTTCACTGGGCACCACTATGAAGAGTCTGGCTCCATCTTCTGTACTTCCCCTGCTATGGGGTATTTAAACACACTGATAAAGCCCCCTGAGCCATTGCTTTTTGAGGTTAAATAATCACATCTCTCAGCCTCTCATACGACAGATGCTCCAATCCCTTAATCATTGGAAAGACTCTTAACCTAAAGCAGCAGATGAAGAGGTTTTTGTAAAAATTGGTAAACTAATAATAACGATTTACTAGGACCAGATAGTAACCGCCCCAAAGCAACTCAGATACGGAATCCCCCTGCTACCCCTAGGCATGCACCAGGCGAACCGGCAGGGGCTCCGACACACCATGAATTAACGCACAAAGAGTATGAGTTCGAGAAAGCCAGGAATCTAAAACGTGCGACCTATTTCAGAGAGCGAATAGGGAAAGATCTAAATCCGAGCTTGTTACCATAGACTCCTTTTGCAGCTGCCAGGAAGGTGAGCTCCAGCAGGCAGCTCCAGGCACCACCACGGATGGTGGTAGAGTTGCCCCCATGGAGCCAGTATACCTCCATGCTCAGATTTGCATCAGTACCAGCTATTTGTCTTTTTGTCTTTCAGTTACTGTTGTTATTGCAGCTAAGAGGGAAGGTCTCTCAGGCTACCAACAGGTTAAGACACAGGAAACGGGGGGTGGGAAGGTACTGATGGGGTGGGAAGGTACTGATGGAGTTGGAGCTGCTCACCATATTCAGAAACGACCTGAATGAGCAAATGATTAGTGAGCTGACAGAATTAGTCATAAGACAAAGTAATTTCAAGTATTGAAAATAAAACCGGGTGGTAAAGAACTGCAGAATTATGCCATCAATCTGAGTGACTGGCAGTGATATGGCAGAAGAAATTCACTGTTGATAGATGCGAAGTAATGCACACAGAAAAACAACCCTAGCTATAGAAATAAACAATGATGGGTTCAGAATTAGCTATTACCACTCAGGGAAGAGATCTTAGAGTCCTTACAGTTATTTCCTGCAAATAATAGTTCAGTGCTTAACAACGTGAGAGCAATCAAAGGCCAGCAAAGGAACAGAGACTAAAACTGCAGACATTATTATGCCAATCCACAGACACACGGTGGGCCTTCATCTTGAAAACAGCACCTAGTTCTCACCTCCTTATTCCCAAAAGGATATAGCTGCCACATAAGGAGACACTAAATTGGTGTGGACTTGCCAGTTTGGAGAAAGAGGAGGTGAGTGAAGAACAAGAATGGAGGGATGAACAGAGCGGACTGCAAGCTTAGAGTGAGTGGACACACGTTTTTGTGCAACATAACTAAAACTGTGATAGTTTTGTCTTGGGGTTTTGCCAAAGTCGAGAGAATCACAGAATGAAGCTGAGCTTAGATCCACGGAGAGAAACACCACTGCACACTTGGGCTGTTTATACACCCTTTCCCTCAGGCAGCGCGTCGGTCCGCCCCGGTGAGGGGTGCTGTGCACTGATGCCACGTAGGAGCCTCAGTGGAGCTCCCTCGCAAGAACACAGGAATCCTCTTCTGACTTTCCTGTTGGAGGTTTCAGGTGCCTCTTGTGAGCTGCTTGCGGAGAGATCCCAGGCAGGACTGCAGAAGAGGAGGCACAGTTGCAGAAAAGGCAAAGCTGAGGTCCTGTCGCCACGGGCCGGGACAGAGCGGTGCTGCTGGCACGGACTGTTAGCAGCACTTGCGGTTGCTGCAGGGGTGGGTCAGCACTCAGAGCTGGACCAAGAGGCAGGAAGGACCAGATGGTGATACATCTCTCCAGAGGATCTGGGGTGCCTCAGGAGAGGAGAGATTAAAAATTCAGTCACATCAAACAGCCCCCTTTGCACATCAGCAACTGTCCTTGCACGCTACCACATCCTTGCCATGTCCTGGGTGAAGAAATCAGTGTCACCTCTCAGTTTGTGGAGGGATCCTGCTAAGGATCAGTATGTTTACAGTTGGTATCTCAACTATTTTTTTTTTGCTTTATTTATGTATGTAATTACTGTGGCGAAGGCTGACTTCTAGATTCCCAATAGTGACAGCAACATATGTAGATCTGAGTCTTGGCTCTGCAAGCAATGTGACCCAGCTTCTACAAGCAGCTGGACTAGCAGGCATGCTTGCCTCCTTCAGAGTAACTCCCCTCCCAAGCATCACAAAGCAAGAGCTCTAGTCCGTTCTTGGTTGCACAAGCACAGCTTCAGTACAAGTTGCCTTCACAATGGCTTTAAGCCTCTGGATTCGCACCAGTTTTCAGGGTGCTGGATATGGGTATGCCTGAGTACAAATGTCTACAGCTGAACTAGCCATCCCACCGGGGAGTCATGGAAAAGGTAGATCATCTTATCCTAAACCAGATGTGTGCAGGACATCCAATGGATCACTGGTGAAAGTGCCCAGCTCTGCCCCTGGCCTGGACAAGGTGACTGGGTCAGGCAGAGCTGTTTCTATTGAAGGCACTTGAAGTTCAAGGAGGTGAGTGGTGCTTTCAGAAGCCTTTTAGGAATACTGCTGAGAGATACATTACTCTCACTGGCTTCAGAAGCATCAGAAAATAAAATAGCAAGTGTGCAACTGTGTTTTCAAGACAAAAGACATCTTTTAAAAATATGTACTTAACTATTTCCATTGTCGTACCCTCTTATGGGGCTAGGTACAAAGTGTACCAAGAGCTCAGGAAAAGCTCCTGTGCTCCTGCCTCCTTGCACCAGACCTCCATGGTTTAGATGTAAATACCACATTGTCTGCTGCTTGCTAGCTTCAATCTCGCCCTCTTCTGCACAAGATTTTATGGGGCTGTCTTGATGCCCTAAGTCAAATTGCTAGATGACTCCTGCCAGAGGTCAAGCCTCCATCTCCGAGACAGCAGCTGCTTCAGAAACATCAATCAAGAGAATGATTGTCTGGGGAAGCCACGGACACCTTGCACCCTCTGGTCCTGTTGCCCCAAATCTGATTCATATAGCTGGGAACAACATTTCTTACTTAGAACTGCATAAATTCAGTCTCCTTCCCTGAAAGACTTCGGGTTGTGCTCATGTCACATAGATGAAATGGAGACAAGGAGGAGATACCGGAGCAAAGGAATCATGTTTTGGGGAAGCATTCCTTCGTTGCAGACAATGACTGTGTGAAGAGCAGTAGACAAGATACAATTATACCTGACTGCTGATGCACCAGTACTGGCCTGATGCATTTAGGATTTCAAGAGATGAGGCAATCCCCAGGGTCCAGGCAACCAACTCTCTCTAAAAACAGAAGTCCAATAATATAAGTCCAAAAATAAAACAAGTAGGAGGGGACCAAAACCCGTAACTAAAGTGTTTCAAACAGCCACACAGATGTAGTAATATAGGGAAAGAGCCCAACAAAATAGCAAAAGAAAAATTGTGCATTAACTATTAGTTAATATTAACTATTAGTAAATAATCACAGACTATATAGCTGACCTGAAGTATTTTCATCTTCAGTTGGTAGTTTCTTCCTACATCTGCTCTGGTTGTGTTAGATGGCTGAAAAATAATTGCTTTTGCTTGTGTTGACACGGCACCAATGATCATTATTTGCCAGTATCACTGCCTTCTAACAGCTGACTTAGGGAATATTTCTAATCTAACGATAATTAATTGCATTTATATACTATCTTTTTGTGATAGAAGGGATGGAGAAGAGGTGTACCTGCAGTAAAACGTGGGTTGGTACTAAGAATTCATGACTTGATCAAATGAGTATGTCTGCAAATCCCAGACCGAGGCAGAGGAGGGGATTCAAAGGTTTGCAAGAAACTTTTGCATATTAATCCTCAGCAGTCAGATAGCACAAATTGACACAATGTGGCTAATGACAACATATACAGTCATAATAACCGAAAATGTAAATTATCAGTAACAACAAAGACAACGCTGCATTAACACCAATAGCTGAGCTACGTGTTGACCAAAGACCCACCTTCTCTTGCTTGTTTTGAAACCTGCCTCCCACCAACTTCATGGGCTACCTCTAGACCTTATTCGGGAGAAAGAGGGGGTAGTCCAGCCTGTTCACCTTCCTTTGGCTCAGGGTTTCATGCACTCCCAATACTATCTCCCTAAACCCCACACTGCGGTTAACACTGCACTGATGAGTTTTACATCATCCTCATTCCAAAAGACCCCCTGAAGACACGTTTACCCAGGACGCAGCAAGGTAATTCATTGCTTTATTACATTTTTCCTTAACCAGATTTTGGAGTCTGTGAAAGAGCTGCTGTGCAAGGGCAAAAGCAACTCCCTCGTACCTCTGTTTTTTCACAGCTCACGTCTAGGTCTGTGCTGCAGGCAGAAAGAGGCAATGGTCTCAGATTCACTACCTTGCTTTAAAAATGGAGGGTGGGGACCAAACCCTGCTAAAAAAAACAAACTGCTGAAAGGAAGGTAAAAAAGAAATTTGAAACGTTTTCCCATGCACTCTGACTGTTACCACAGTACCTTGCCCTGTGTTATTTCCCCACTTTGTGTTACGGAGTATGAGTGACTGAGGTCAGGTACCAGAGGATAAGGGTCTGCTGCATGAGCTGGGCTAGGGTGCATGTGCAAGAAGATGGGAGCACCAGAGGCTTTTCTTTGGGAATTCACTTCCAAGCACCTCTGTGTGTTTGTACTTCACAAGGCAGAACATATATCACAGGATGCAAGTGTTGCTATAGCAACCATCAGAAATAGCACTATATATATAAACGAGCACACACTCCACAATGCACTCCCTTTGCTGATAGCAACTGGAGACCCTTCACATTTCTGAAAGTGGCTCTCTCCTTCACGCCTTATCACAAATCGCCTCCCGGAGCAATGAGAATTAGTTGTTTTTACAAAGTCTCATTCTCTTGCAAGATGCTCTCAGAAAACAGTCACTGCTTTTACAGTAAACCTGAAAGCTAGGCTTTGCAGCCCAGAGACGGCCTGGCACTTCAATACTCACTGCATCATGTTGGGGTATAAAAAAGGGACAGGGAGAGGGAAGGGGAGAGAGTCTCTTCCCTTGGCCATGCTTACCATCAGTGGTAATATGACATTTCATCACAAGGAAGACACCACACATGCTCAGGATCAGCGTCATCCTTCCACAGAGCCCTATGATCATGGACTTGAGCAGGTCATGAGTAGGACTCAGAGACCGGGATGGATAAGCGCAGACCCTACCACCAGCACCTGCTCCCGTCCATGAGACCAAGCTGTTTCTGAGCAACAAGCTTGCTGTTCCTCACTGTGGAGAGAGGCAACCTCAGAGCTCTAGAAGCACCAGAGGTTTACCCTGTCTGTGGTGCGTGCTTTCCCTGAGCTTAGAAGTTACAGCAGCCAACGTGCCGAGGGTGCCCGCTGGGCAGGCAGTGGGGCTGCACCACGTTCTCACTGACCTGAAGTGCTTGGATTTCTGCAGGAGCACCCTGAGGCTTTTCTAGACCCCACTCCATGTTCACTCTTGACAGGGAAGGGCACATCTGATCCTTGCAGCCGGCACTACCTGAGCCCTCCACCCCCAGCAAGCCTCTCCACATGCTGTCAGGGGGAGGGTTACAGCACGTCAGAGCAAGGGCAACCTGTTATCCTTCAGCCTCACCTCCAAACATGCTGCTTGTTCCTCTGGACTTGCTGGGCCCTGAGAATTTCCCCATCATCTTACTTGGGCTAGGCCAAGTGAAGGAGCTCTGTTATCTGCAGTGGCACTTCTCTGCCCACCACCCTAGCCACTGATCAGTTCAGAACATGATGGCACCACTCTGCCTTTTGCTGCACTAGCAACTGCACATCTATTCCTATCCTGCTCGTGGGCGTCTCTCCTCCACAATTTGCAATGTGATTTCACCAACAGACACAGAAGCAGCGCTGGTCCAGCAACACCAGTACTGACAACGCTGAGTCACGTCAGCACGAGCATCAGAGGGAGCTTTACACCTTGGTTAGAGCTCAGGATCTCGGCTGGGCCACCGCTGGCCCTGTACTAAAGCTGTGCTGCGGCAGCATCACCGCTTTCAGGGTCTGTATGCACACACGCCTGCTGCGGTCCCTCCTCCCAGTGAGAGGCCAGCCCTCTTCTGCTGCAAGCTGGGCCAGCACGGGCTGTTCTGTGACCTGGTGCACAGGAGGCAGATACAAACAGAGAAAGGCAACAGAAGACAAAAATCAAAAAGGGCTGGTCTGAAATCTTTGCAACACTCCCAGGATATCAGCAAGCACCTGACTGGTCTTAAGACATTTTTTTGGAATGAAATACAATACATTTTGCATGTTCTTTTGGCACAGACATGCCTTAGTGTTGATGATAGTAAATGAAATGTGCCCAGGACTACTTATTCCTTGGCTGACTTGTTCACAATTGCCCCTTTCTACACTATTGACCTGTTTTACTGGTATACGACATGTTTATTGGGAATGATCCTTGGCCTATACTCACTCCTGAATGGCCAAGGAGAGCACCAGACCTCTTCAACCAAGCACCAGGAGCAGACTGTGCAGACAACAGGACAGGACAGGCAGCTGAGCTCCAGCCCCACAACGTCCCCTAGCACCGCTTCATTGACAGGTGCAGATGTTGCTGCAGGATGGTGGCAGAGAGGAAGGATGACTTCAGGTACAGAGACAAATACAAGAAAAGAGTAAATGGGGACTGAATGCGTGAATAGAGCATGATGAGGGTATCACAAGAGGCTGGTAGGACCCAGGCAAAGCCGAAGCTCAGCTGGACTTAGCAGTCCGTGGTCAGACAGGAGAGGGTGTTCAGGGGAGAGGTGATGGCAGGACATTGTCTCTGAAGAGGTGCCTTGAGACCACTGCTGCAACCGCAGCTGCTAGCTTGGGTGTCTCTCTGGCTTCTTCTTTCTTTTGGTCAAATGTGACAAGAGAAAAACAGGCATCATATGGAGCCAGTTGTATGTGTACAGAATCTGACATGCACATTTGCGTCTGTTCTTATCTCTTCTCCAACCAACCCCGTACTTCATCCTTTGCTGGAACCCCACAGTACGGAGCTGAGATCTGGACCTCAGCCCACATGCAGTCATTGGTAGGGGGAACTGCTGGGACTTGCCAGGCCAGAGAGCAAATAAGCATGAGCTACAGAAAATCTGGGCTGACCTGAACTCCCCAAAGTTTTGAAGACAATGTTGGGGCTTATTTTATAAGATTTCACTTCATTAGATATTAAGATGTAAAGGCGATGAGCAGGTGAAATTCACAAAGGACAATTGCTTGATTAATCTCAAGAAATGAAGGAAAATAAACTTTATTTTCAGGACTCCATCACATTTGTGTTTTAACCCAAAACTATACCCTGAGACAGGTTTCCAGAGCAGTTGTACAACAGAACTGGGACTGCAGATGTTACAAAGGTATTGAAAGCCCAACAGAAACTTAATTCCATCCCAGATCAGTATTTGGATTACTTACTGGTCTGTACGTGGATCAGCAATTGGAAAAACTTGGGAATGGCTGTTGTGATATGAGGCAGGAAGGAAAACAGCTGTCTGAAATACAACACCTTTCTCCATCAGAGTATTGGTCCAAAAATCATGGAGAACTGGAGGCAGAGTGGGCATTCCTTCTTTTATATATATTTCCAGGAATAAAAAGATACTGTGGCTGGAAGGAAAATTAGTCTTTTCTTTACTGAAGCAGAGGCTTAGCGCCAAATACTTGCATGTGCCTTGAATGGACAATATAGCTCTTTTGCTTGTAGCTAGGTCTCACGAAATGCACAGAAAAAGGCTCCATTGTATTTACGATGCAACAAGAAGGGCTCTGCCAATGTCTGAATCTCTTACAGTTTTGCTCTAGGAGCTCACTGCTATCCAATTTAGTACATGAAGCTGACCCAGTGAAGCAACAACCTATGAAAATGGAAAGATGCTCAAGAATTAAATTAACTTAATTGCAAAGAGAGGAAAGTGACATTTTGGCTAATGGATGAAGACTACAATTAAATTGGGAATATCTAATGTTTGAACTTTTCCCTGCATCAGTTCACTCAAACATGCACCTGTAAATATGTAAAAAAAAATATCACTCTTTCTTTGCTATTAGGCTGATAAACATCATGTGTTGATTGTGATGGCCGCAGGTCCAAATCCCTCCTGGCACCAAAAAGGGTCGTGAGAAAATGTGATTTTGTGAAAACATAAAAATCTAAATATATGTCAAACTTTCTTCAGCCTTTCAAGCTGTTGTTTCACTGTTGTCCTGCCTCCACAGCAGACCCCTTCCCACCAGCTGTCACTAGCGCTTCAAACTACATCTGAGAGTTGACGTTGGAAGCTCAGTGCCAAGTAGTTAGACGGTGTACCCACCTAAACTGAAAGTATCAGACCCAAATTCTGTGCCTTTATCATGGCCAGAAAAATCTGGTTTAAACCCCTCCAAACCTATGAACCATTTCTAAAGAGACTGAGAAGCTGAACCTGATATCAAATTGATTATTGTTGAGCACAAAGATCATCCTCCATTCTTCAATGCCAAGTATTTAGATAAAAGCAGCTGCTGGGCTTGTGCCGGGGTTTGTCTGTGCAGCTCTCAGGTAACAAGTTCTCCTTCAGACAACTGCACATTTGCCATAGGGGGCCCCTATTTTGCTATTGGACCATCTGTATTTGCAGAGAACAATTTTATCTGTGGACTTCATTCTCTCATCATCTGTGTCATCAAATAGTATCAGCATGGGCACCGTGATGGCTCAGCAAAGCTGAAGCTACAAGGCAGGAACAATGCTGATGCTAGAGGAGCAGGAAGCTGCAACTGCTCAGGCTCTGCCAGTGTGAGAGCGATTTTCTTTCCATGGGAATGAACGATTGGGTTGCTTTCTTCTGTTCTTTCTTATAAAATCAGTCATTCATGAAAATCTCCATTCTGAGAGAGAGCTAAAAAACGTTCAAGTTCCCAGGGGACATGGATGCTATTTTCTTTATCTTGCCTCCTACGATGCTACGATGTCAGAAGGCAACACTGGCTGGTCAATACAGTTGGGAAGAAATTGGTCCCAGGACAGCAGCCCTTCCCAACACAATAGTGATTCTGCTCCTGTAATCCAATAAGGACTTCCCAACCATTTCAATATCCCTTAACAACCCATTCCAAAAAACCTAATTCCCCAACTCATTATTGCTCAAAGTACTTGACTATCATTATTTCTGGTTCCAATCAAGGACCAGTAGTGAACTATATACGTAAAAGCCATCTAGGTGATCATAGCTAATGTTTGTCTTGGAGGACATCTGCATGAGTTGATATCAGACAGCAAATTCAATGAATGGAAAGGGAGCTCTGCTCCACTGGAGCTGAGGAGTTGTTCAGAGGATAGCTAAATCCAGACATGAACCTAACAACTGCTTTTTGTCTGCTGAAAAGCAAATGGGAAGCCTGAGTAAAACTGTCCTATGGGTGGCATGCAGCATCCAAACAGTGAGTTTGATTAACCTGGGTAAAACTATCCGGAATGCGTCTTCAGATCTGTTCTGTCCTCCATTATTAATGCAATGATCCACAAATCCTGGGACATTTTTGTAAATTGAGTTGTCTGTGTCAATACAGATCCTGTGCGAATGACCTAAAACCACTCCTGAAACTGTTTGCAAGGTATTTGTCATCAAAAGCCTTGCAGGAAAGATCTTGCCAAATAAACTGCCATATGGTGAATATTTGCTGTGATCCACCTATGACTGAAATGACAAGGGAACCTTCTGTGGGACTCTTACCCACTGACTCCTGCTGTGATGAGTTTGGTACCGATTTTACAAGTCAGAATTTCAGCCTTGTGAAAATGCTTTGTCCAGTCTTGTAATAGCTTATCCAAAGAGCCATTGCATTTCAGGTGGATGCGCCATAAGAGTTTTGTTTGACCAGGGAAATCTTGTCTGCCAATGCTGGGGACACTTGTCTGGTCCCTCAGGCTGCTCTCCCACTCCTGCTACATGAAGCTCCAGCCCTTGGAAGGAGACAGGAATGCAACGTGAGATACAAGGCAGGTTCTGGAGCTGAGCAGCTTGGCCAGTCTGGGTGACAATTAAGTTCCATCACCTGTCCCATCACATGCCTATCCCAGAGAGAAAGGGTACTGCCTGCCTCCAACACCTGCTGTGTGCTTCCAGCTCCATCCCGAGCCACCAAGTGCCACCAAGGCATGACTCCAGCTCCTAACGGGACCCTGACTGCCTGGATTGCTCAGAAGGTCTATGACTATAAAAAACAAAGGAAGAAGGAGCTCTCATCTCTGTGTTGTTGCATCAGTCTTGCCTGTATTGCCTTATTCCAAACCAAGCGCAACACAGAACTAGAATATTTACATGTGTAAAGTTTTACCAGTTTTGTGACGACACTGGAGAAAATCCCAGATGACTGACTGACCCTGAGGAGACCCAACAGTGGCACCAGGCAGCCTGTCCTAATGGCCACTCATGTGACCGCTGAGTTTGCCCCATGGTTTGCATCAAAACCTGCCAGCAGCCAGCTGAATCGAGCTTCTCGCTAAGCTCACAGGGGAACCTGCCTGCTCTGTGCCACCAGCGATGGTCACCCTTGGCAGGTGTTGCTGGAAAACCAGTTAGCACAACCACCAAAATTGTTCTTTCATATAAGTATAATTTCTGCAGCTCTTCTGATTTAACCTTCAGTGTCTGCTGAGACCTCATGCTGATTGCTCTGACTGCCGGAGAAGATGTGAATGGTTGAAATAAAAATACTTCAGGCCCCCAGTACTCATCTGCTAGCACTGAAGCAACAGATACTGAAGCTGACATTGCCAATAGATCCTTTACAGGATCTAACCATCAATGTAGAAAAGAACCCTTTCGTTTTGCATTACCAAATAGAATGTGTCTCAAAAAGCTGCATATTTTCTTCACATCTCAAAGGCAGATGATGGTACTGCAGCCATCTGTATTAAAAGCTCTTGAAAAGCTCACCATTGTCTGTCTACCTTAGAGGGAGCTTGCAAAAAAAAGCAAAAATTAAGATCAAAATGTCAATGACATTTAATTTAAATTCAAAATCCAGCCTGAAGGCTCAGATCAGGACTCAAAGCTTTGTCTTAACCTAATTTTATCCAAACAATTCAGTAATAATAAACATTTATAAAATACACATCAAGGAAATCAGAGGGGTTTCCGAGACCTGTAATGAGAGCTGGCATCACTGACTGCATATTAGCAAACCCAAGCACTCAGTGAATAAGTGGCTCCAGAGAGCACTTGACAAAGACAGAGCTCCCTTCACGTCCTAAAAGCTTCTGAAACATTTTGCTGAGCTGTGATAAGAGCTTTAAACATTTACCTGGTTTGGGATGCATAAAGCAACCGGCAGCACTGCAGATAGCTTCTGCCTTTGCTACGGTGCACGTTCTCATTGCTCATTTAAACAACTGGGAAGTTTTGAGCAGTAGTAAGGGAACTAGTCTAACAGCTCTTAAGAACAAAGTTCCTTATTTATTCATGAAGCAAATAAAAGGATGGGAAAGTGTAGGATGACCTTCCCTCAGCAGACTCCCTACAACTACACACCCTACAGGAGGCTCAAAGCGCGAGAACACCAAAACGACAACGCCCAATAAAAGCAAGAGATAGCAGCAAAATCCCGTTAGCAGGTGGCTGCTTTGGACACGCAGGTGGCACCTTGTGCCGTCTCCCACCAGGCAGGGACAAGAGGCTGCCCTTGCTGGGACGGCCAGCACCAGGTAACCTGGGAGGGCACCGGGACCGTGCCCAGAGACACCGTACCTGAAGGATGACCCAGTGACCCTCCTTCGCAGCTAGATCCAGAGCTTGTTCGGCAACTACCTCTTGCCCTTGTCCAAGGGAAACATTGTGGAAGTTCCTGTTGTTAAATGTATAACCAAGTTTCTTCCCTAAAAGAAAAAAAGTAAAAAAAGATGTTCAGCACTTTTACCCAGAACGGCCCGCGGCACAGCTGAGCTCACACAGCAGCCGCCAGGCAGAGTTCAGTCTTATCAAAAACCCTTGCAGAAGAGCTATCACACTTCTTATAACAGTTATCTTGTCTCTCACACACTCCTTGCCAAAGCACTGAACACAGCAGTGGCTTCTTCCAAACTACTTTTAATTACAGAGCAGCATCAACACAAAGGTACATTATTACAAAGTGCCTCTTGTTTAAAGAACATTATTCCCCTGCAACCTTGTGTATAAACATATTTTACGGTGATAGAAAATTAAAATCATTTCCTGCTGATTAAATAGGCTTTGAACAAGACATTGTTCGGTGGGGAAATGCACCCTGTGCTGCGTTCTGGAGCCAGCAGTAGGGCCAGGAACCCGTTCAGCAGCTGAAATAAGATCTGTGAGAGCCTCCTGTGGCCTCCCAGGTGCCTTGGGTCTAGGGATCAGCCAGCCCTCCAAATCTCACGTGGATCGTCACAGCCTTCAGCAGGTGTGGAATTGCCTCTGGGTGCACCACCATGCCTGTGGGAAGGCCACGGTGATGGGCTGTGGCAGAGCCGGTGGGATGTGGTGCTCCCAGGGCTGCTGCAGAGCATCTCCTACAGCCCCTCCTGCATCCGCCTCTGCACAGGGCAGGGTGCGAACCCCAAACCCCACGGCGTTCACTATCCCACTCTGGAGGAAGGATGGCAGCCGTTTAGTGCTGCTTCATTTAGCCTGTGATACTCCTTCGGACTCCCCCGATTTCTCTGTAGCATTCCAATGCCTCAGACCCTTTAGGTGATCACAGCTAAAGATCTCTTGCTTTATTTTCTGAACCTGTCACCCGAAGACGGAGGATGTCAGTTGCTCCTCATCTCACAGGAGAAGCAGGTGCCTGGAGCAAGCGATCTCTGCTGTGTGCTGCCCAGAAGATGAGCCCCAGTTTGTGCTGCCGGAGTGGAGCAGCCCGACAGCCACGCTGGCTCCATGCATCACAGGGGGATGCGTTTGGCTCAGCCGGGGAGTCAATACACTTATCCCCACGTGCTGATCCCTTGGGATTGCCTACATTTATCTCTGCATGCAGATTCGCCTTCATGTGGACCATGCACCCTTAATTCCTGATTTCTGCTAAAAGCAGGCAAGTTTTATAGTAAAATGAGGAAAAGATTTGTCTTGCAAGACTTGGGATTCAGCTCTTGGTGCAAGATTGGAAACAGATGGCTCTAAGTAAAACAAACATCCAAACTTCCAGTTGCTCAGGCTCTCTGCTTAGCTTTACTACAGCAACGCCCTGGGACACAGCTCTCCCCAAATTTTAGAGATTCCAGTTTTCTTTCTCACCATCTCTGGTGGCTGCTGATTTTGAGAGCTGCTGATCTCCTCTGCCTTCAAGACCCACCCTCTCAAGAAGGGATGGGGCAAATTTACAGAAGGCAGGGTGCTGCCCCAAACCAGGTGATTAATAATAAAATCGGTATCGGTTGTTATTTCCACCTCACAGGTAGCAACAGGACTGCAGAGGGATACATGGCGAGTCTGCGCTGGCTGCCTCACCAAAGGCAATGCCAGCCTTTCTCCTTCCTTGCTGGCTTGGGGAGGTGAGGGAACACTCAGTCATGGTGTCCCGGGAAGGGGGGAAGCTTTCCAAGCCCAGCAGTGCTTGCTGCAAAGTTCTCCCCATCTTGCCAAGGAAAAGTCCCATGAGGAAGCAGCATCTGGAAGAAGCCATCTCCCATTCACAAGAATTACCTAGCCAGACTTACACTTTAATAAAACCTTATGAAAGGCAGAGAAAATTCTGAATACTGACTCCAATCCAAACCCCAGTGTGGCAGGCTTTAAGGCCAGTGCAGCTGCACTGAAGCAATAGTTTTATTTCATTAGATTTTTTTTTTTTTTCATTTTTACTTGCTGTAACTTTTCTGGTTGACTAACCCCAGGTGCTCAGCTACACTCGTCTTTACAATTCCAATTAAACCATTCATGGCTGGATTTTAGTGCTTCATTTCCCATACAATAAAATAACACTGGGAGAGACAGGATCACCGCCGCGGCTCCGAAGGGAAGCCAGGCACACAACGGGACCTTCCTCAGGGGCGGCCCCTTCCATTCACCATGAGAGCTGGTACCAGGGCAGCAGGAGCACCAAACACAACGCAAAGCCTAGGAATTCCCTGTGACTAAGAACTGCGAGCTGGCCTGTGGCCGGGCTGCACTGGGTTTTAACATCTCTGGAAGCTGCCTGGGGGAATGTGGGTAAAGACTGACTCAAACATTATTTTGGGATGAGCCAGAAGTTGCATCATAAGGAGGAAAAAAAAAAATCCACCGGCCAGTGTTCTTCCACCGTCCACCTGGATGATGGCTTAATTCATTGTTACTGGTTTCTCTGCTGGGGTTGGCAGCTTTGCTGGTGTTTAGTCTGGAGATCTTCCTGCTAAAATCCAGCCCGCAGCTCTACTCGGGTAGTCTGATACGTAACTCACACAGTTTAAATGTACTATACTCCACACTGCCGGGAACATTGGTGCTTGACCACAAGTCATGGTCTTGGAGATATGTGGAACACATTGCTGGAGAAGGACAAGAGGCATCTGATGATCGGAACAGCAATCTGGAGCAGCCCCAGAGCAGCACCTAAAGGCATCTGACCCCTCTGCTCCAGAAGAATGGAGCCCTTCTGTTCTAACAGTCTCGAAAGAAGTGGCTGCAGTAACTTCTGTTCAACAGTCAGAAGTGACCCCATTTCCAGAGCTATTTTTTTTGAGTAATTCCCATGTTTAGCCAGAAAATGGTAACCCTTCCCTGGTGGAGCCGAGACGCGGAGCAAACTCTTAGGGCACAGGCACTGACTGCTGCGGGTGGTGCACAAGGGCAGTCACTGCCTTCTCAGACAGGGTCTCTTTGAAGCCCCTTCAGCTTTGGAGCCAACCAACAGCACTACGGCCACACCAACACCAGCTCAGGAAGGCTGGGATTAAAACCAGGAAACTCTGCCCCTAACCAGCAAGCGGTTTCAGGGAACTGTTGCTTATTTTTAGCTATCATAGAATCACAGAATACCAGGTTGGAAGGGACCTTAAGGAACATCTGGTCCAACCTTTGCTGGCAAAAAGCAGGCTATCTGACAGCATATTAGATACCTGCGATGTAAATTATAGGTTGTGTACAAGACCAACTCAGAAATCATAGCAGGTTGAACTGGGAATCCAGGCAATGCAGGAAAGAGACAAGTTTAATTTAAACTTTAGATGAAAATCTGTAAACCTTTAAGAAAAAGAAGAAAAAAAAAAAACAAAAAAACAATCACATCCTCTCACAATTATCTATTTTTAACAGATTACTCCATTATCTACAAAGAGATGAGGAAAAAACTGAACGAGAATGTCATGCCAAGATAATTATGCAGAAGATAAAAAGCAATGCCGTGGTTTGCCTAGAGACATGATTTATTTACCTTGTTTCTCCACATCCTTCAGTGGGTCGACTCCTGGGGATAGGATAAAAAACATTGGGGTTGCAGGTCCTGATTCCTCAAAGGTTGTTGCAAAATCCAGGGATCTCCCTACCACATATTTACTGCCAAGTTTTTCTTCCACAAAATCTCTGCCAGAAAGAAAAATAATCTTTTGCCAGTCTAGTATTGTTCAGAAAAGACAGATTCCCCTGCAAGTAATCAATTAATTAGTTTTGATTTTACTGCTACAAACAAGTTAGAAACTAAATTAAAAAAAAAATGCATGAAATAATTTTAGAGAGGACCTGCAGGCTGGGCTTCTAGACTGCTTGGCACTTTTTACAGGGGTAAAATGACATGTGGTACACCAATATCTGACAAACGAAAGGAATCAAGAAGGGAAGGCAGTGGGACCCACCAGCCCAGTGCGGTGTTCAGAAGTTCGATACAAGTACTGGCTTGATGCTGACAAAGGCATCTCAGGAGAGAAGTAAGTTAATGTATAGAAAACTGTCATGTCCTTTGTAATCCATACAGCTTTTGAGAGGAAACAGCGTTCCTTTAGATTTGTCACAAAGAGTCCACATGATTTACAAAATTACTTTGTTCTGGAGAGATAAAAGGGAAGAGCTCCAAGAATATCTAGTGCATGTAGCTCAGCCTCTGCATGAGAGTCACAAGGAAAAATACAACTGAGTGAACAGGAAAAAATTCATCTCCACAACGGCTGCCTGAACAGAATACAGCACAGGGAGAACAACCAGGCTGAATTTCCCCAGGGTGAGCTTCCAAAATCACTGAGTTAGAAGAAAAAAAAAAAAAAGAAAAAAAAAAAAAAAAGAGGACACAGTGAACATTGAATCAAAAGTAGGAATGTCGTATTGAAACCCCAGGAATGAGCAGTTACTCCTCTAGCATAGATGCATGACTCAGGCCTTTTGAAAATCTCCGTACCACAGAGAAGAAAAACATCAGCCAGTTTTCACCTGGTAGATGACACCAGAATAAGGCTGCCGAATTCCCTCTAAGAGAGCTGACAGTCTCCTTGAAGGACTAGTGAAAGGCAGCTGGAATAGAAATGCCTAAGGGATTGCAAAAGAAAAAGCTTCTCCTTTGTTTGGTACTTCTTTCAAGTAGGTACTTCTGTTCTGGGTCAGGATTTGCTAAAGCACTGCTGGAAGGCTTCAGTCCACAAAAGTTTGAAAAGTTCATCAGATATGAGGCCACAACGTTCTTCTTTTACATGAAGGCTCAAGCTCTCTGAAATGATGCCTTGGAGATTCAGAAACACAACCAATGTGACTTGGAGACTTTGAAATGGACCCCACATGCAGGAAAGGGAGACCTGCCCTCCGAGACAGGACTGCAAGAGTGCCTACTCCTGGGGTCTTCCAAACAAGGTGTTCATAGGGGTGGTTCACAGTGTAAATGGTAGGATTTGAGAAATGGTGACAGAACAAAAAGCAAAAATACCCTGCAGGACAAATGACTGGCTTACCGCTTTTCTAGGTTATATGAAGCCACAGGTGCCTAAGGTCCTTTGTCTGAAAAGTCATAACTAAGAGACCCTAGTCCTTCCACATGGTTTCAAAGATCTATCCCTCAAGCCAGAAGTACCAGTGCTCTTGGAAGGACTTCACCATGACCAAGTTATACCTTGCTAGTAGCAGCTGGACTGATCTGACCTCATCGTGGATGTGGAAGCATGGGAGCTACCAAGTAAGGGTGTCGAGCTGACATCATCATGGTCAGAGCAAGCAGCTCCCCAGTGCTCTACAAGCCCCCCAACTTTTTGAAGGGTCACAAACAGACACAGCACAACTTTGTGCTTAGGAAAATGAGACGCCAGGTGACCATTAGCCTTTTGTGTGGTGGCTGTCGGGAATGCTCGCTGTATTAGGGCTCAATCCAAAGACTACTTTTCCTTCCCACATCAGAGCACCGGGCTTCACTGACAGACGTGAGAAGGACACATGAACAGACTCGCACGTTTGCCAGAGAGGTGGAGCTCTCAGGAGCAGCAGATTCCTTCGCTAAGGGAACAGTGCCCATCTTAGCCAAGCTGCTGGCCGAAGAAGGCTCCGAGGAGTGTGATCCTACCAAGGAGGAACCAGGAAGTCAAACACATTCTGGCTGTCATCGTTACCACCAATAGTTTCACATTTGCTTTGGGGATATCAGATTTCCCTAAACAAAAGCTCTTCTTGAGCCTTTCGAGCTTAGTGTCTGACTATCGTGTATTTCAAGAAGAATTTTAGTCACAAACATCTACAAACAAGGCCTTTGGGAAGGCGCTGTGAACTGTTGCTCTTTGCACATGTTTACATTCTAACCTACTTCTAGATGAGAAACAAAACAAATTGAAATATTCTTCTGCAACTGGAAAAGCTTGAAACGTCCAGACCCTAAAAATATCCAGCCAAGCTTTTGAACTTGGATTCATTTACCTTTTCATAAAAAAAGCAATATGAAAGGTGTTGAAACTTAATGTTCTAGTTATTTTTGATGTATATGAGTCCCACCTTTTTACTGAAAGAAATGAATTTAACTTAAATTAAATATGCATTAAAAGTTCAGAAAACAGAAGCTTATTTTACTCAAACCAAACAACAACAGGAAAAGCAATCTTCAGCTGAGAGACCACATGGACAACCCAGCCCTAAAAGAATTAGAAATGAAAAAGGTGATGGTTTAGAATGGTATGATCATGATAAATTATAGTATTTGTTTTTATAAAATGTAGTAACACTGACCACAGGCAGACTTCACTCAATCTTGTCTGCATTTTTCTGTGAATTTTAAAGTGCAACCAGAAATCTAGTTCATACATCGAGTAATACAATCTGCTACATGCACCCATATATGTGCACATGCCAGATGGCAGAGCAATATAAACTATTTGAGAGGCAGTAGCATGAGAGACATTGCAGAAATGTCAAATCATGGGCTACTAGGACCGAGAAGGGAAAAACAAGTCCTAATGGAGTGAAAGACCTTTAGGTTCTCCTGGAACAAGCATATTGCTTTTGCATACCTTCATGAGGTTTAGACTCGCCTAGTTACCTTCACTACATAATTTACAACTACAACTTTCAGGACTAACATCACATACATTTTTCATTTTACAGGAAAAAAATAAAAGGAAAACCTCTGTAAGACTTTGTTTTACTTCTACACTTTATTCTTGTGCCTAAGGAACAGCTCTAAAGGATCTACTAACCAAAATCAGCCTTAATCAACTCTAGAAGCTGTATTGATGATTGAAAGGCTCTAACAGACACGTAACACCTGTACGGTGATGCTCATTTCTGACTTGGCATCTCTGCTTCCCACCATCCAGTGCTGGATCTACTGCTCCATCACTGTTGGTGGTGTGGGGGTTAGATCTCCCTAAGCAGGAAATTCCAGTTAAATGCGTTGACTATCTTGTAGAGTTCAGAGGCAACTTATTCAGCAGATTCCTTTATAGGAAATAATTTTGCAGAACTCACATTCTACAATAAAGCTAAACATATTCCTGAATTACTCCTGTTCCCTAGAGGACACAGACCCAAAGCTGCCTGCTAATGAGCATCACAGCGGTAGTGGCAGCATCCCTACCTGACAGCGTAGGTCATGCGGTCGGGGCGAATGGCTCTCATTATGCACAGACGCTGCAGAGCTGACTTGTTCTTCCATTCCTGAGGGAACTTCTCCTTTTCGGGACACTCCGATTCAACAAATTTCTTCCACCGTTTTGCAGACCCCTCAATATCCCGATCCAGATTTCTGAATTCCTCCATGGATGAGAGCGCCTGCAAAAAAATCAAGGAAGGTCTTCAAAGGAGCAACCCTACACGTCTCTGAACAGTATTCCTAACAGTACTGACTGTTTGTGTTTTGCTCCACCAGAAGGGTCGTAGCTGGAGCCTGGGAAGCACAGCCAGAGCCCCACCAGGACCAGCCTTTGCTCATTCACCTTTTCCCAACCCTGTTGCCAGCACGTTGCCACAGGAACAGCAATCAAACTGGCCCATGTGCAAGGCCACAGGAACTTATGACTGAGGGTAGTTTCATGCTTGCAAAAGATCTCCTGAACTGAAATGCATCTCAAGGTCATCCACGGAACGTCAGCTCTAAAATCATGCTGTATTCAACAGAGCCTTCCCTGATACTGGCACCCACATCACTGCAATGCCCTTCCCCAGCCCGTGAAGGCACGCATGGCATCCAGGCTTTCTTCCTGCAGCACGGGTGCTGAGACATGGGATTCTGGAAGTGGCAATGCAGGACAGGATGAAAGAATTTGGCATTGCCCCCAGTGCAGTTCTCCATAACCCAAAGCAGGAAGAAATCTGCTCTCCTCTTTTGAAACCAGAACTGAAAAAACTCAGGTTACAAGGACTTGCTGCTGCCAGTTATCCTAGAAATACCTGATTTGGTTGGGAGCTGGGAATTTTGAGCCCGTGTCTGATAGCAGAGCACATTGCTGGCATTCCCGTGAGCCGCAGCTCTGCAAACAATGTCCTTACCACTTCAAGAGACACAAAGAGAACTGTGCAGCAAAAAATCACAACTGATGGAAAAATGTGCTTTTGTATCTAGGATACTCAGTATCCAAAGATAAACAGAGAGTTAGGTAAGCCATGCTCACCAAAACACTTTTTTTAAGGGATTTCACAGTTAGAATGTTAATTATCTTCATCTTTACACACATGCAGTTGTTTTTCTCTCCCTATTCCCCCATGTGTGTATCTCTCTATCTGCATAGTCTGGTACACACACTCTGAAACCACAACTCGAGACTTCACCACACAGTCATGGTGACCATGGAGCCACAAATCTC